>NC_064616.1:802360268-802661518 GCF_023898315.1 Schistocerca nitens | reverse complement strand
GTACTTCAAATTTTGTTTTCATATCCATAAATACTTTTCCTTAGGGTGTTATTTCATGCTGCATGGTAGGACGGCAGCGAGGTTCCTTCCAGGACAGTTATCATGTGTCAGGACGTACTATGTTTATTTTGTGAATAATAAAGGTTTCTGTTTCTCCTACCTTCCTTCATATAAAATAAATAAACAAATAAATAAATAAAAACCCCTCACTCCAAGAAACTTAAAAAAAAAAGTGAACGACTCGGACTTAGTCTAAAAAAAAAAAAAAAAAAGATAGCTGAGTGGTCAGCGTGACGGACTGCGGTCCTACGGGTTCGATTCCCGGATGGGTCGGAGATTTTCTCCACTCAGGGACTGAGAGTTGTGTTGTCTTTAAAAAAAAAGTGGTCAGCGCGACAGACTGTCAGGCCTAAGAGCCCGGGTTCGATTCCCGGCTGGGTCGGAGATTTTGTCCGCTCAGAGACTGGGTGTTGTGTTGTCTTAATCATCATCATTTCATCCCCATCGACGCGCAAGTCGCCGAAGTGGCGTCAAATCGAAAGACTTGCACCAGGCGAGCGGTCTACCCAACGGGAGGCCTTCGTCACACGCCATTATTATTATCCAGTTTACAGCTTCTGTTGTGGCGGTGGGAAAGTGTACTTCGTCCGGGAACAGTAAGTCGTCAGCTATGATCACCGTGTCCGCTGTACGCAATAAAAAGGCCAACATTTTCTTCGTGAGTAGCCAACACTCGATTTACGTGCCACAAACCTAACGATACTCGTCGGTGTCGACGATCGCGCAGGCGAACAGCGTGCAGTAGTTGACGGTTCGGGAATTTGCCTTTCACCACTACATACCACAAAGCACGTACCTCCGTAGGAGAGGGGGAAGATGCACCGCCTACCATATTATTTGTCACAGTATTTGCCAAGTACTTTTGTTCGACCGCATTGCGAGCGTGCTGTTAAAAAAAAATGGTTCAAATGGCTCTGAGCACTATGGGACTCAACTGCTGAGGTCATTAGTCCCCTAGAACTTAGAACTAGATAAACCTAACTAACCTAAGGACATCACAAACATCCATGCACGAGGCAGGATTCGAACCTGCGACCGTAGCGGTCTTGCGGTTCCAGACTGCAGCGCCTTTAACCGCACAGCCACTTCGGCCGGCGTGCTGTTGAAGGAAGCTTCGATATACATCTTTCGTTGTGGGCACCCTGGTCTCTAGCGAACCGTCCTGAATGTAACTGTAATCGACGAAGAAGTCCCGAAGGTGTGCGAGCGGTGTCGTGATGTTTGCAACAGTGACTGCCGGAAGGAATGAATGGGGGGAGGGTGGGGGGGGGGGGCACTTCGTCGATCACAGCGCCCATTAAGGCGACGTACCCCGCTCTCCAAAAGCGTAGCGTCGTACTAAGAAATATCGCACACACCCTCTTCCTCAATTTACGAGTCCGACGCCTCCTTCTCATAGTGGCAACGTCAAGGTATCGTAGCGGATTTTAAAGAGGAGGTCAGTACTCATTAAATGTCCGAAGGCTGAGTGTAAACACGACGCGATCGTGGTGAGCAACGGCAGTATGCGCGCCAAATAACCTATTTTTGGTGTCAAATAGGAGTTGACATACTGTGCGCGCTGGAACGTATCTGTTGCACACAGTGTGTGCTGTCCTATTAACGCGCGAATCTGCCGCAGTAGCTGTCGATAATTATCCGCAGCTGTACTTCGTATGTTTGCGTGGAACTACACTCCCAAACACTTGAGAGTGAGGACCTTGTTCATGGGCGCTGCCGTCTCTGGTGATAGCCCTCTGCCCACTTCCACGCATCGGATCTTTCGTAGGTTAGTGACACTACGCACCACTGTTGCATACCGCTGAACCCATCCCAGGGCCGCCTACATTTCGTCTCCTGACTTGACCAAAAGAACGACGTGGTCGACGTATTCTCGGCATTGTTAAGGTGCAGTCCGTAGTTGGACGCCTTCAAGGCGCCGTCAGAGGCCATATACTGCAAGTCCAAGAGCGACTGCAAATAAGACTGCCGAAAGGGGACAACCTTGCCGCACTGAGTGCTGGATCGTGATTTGTTCTGAGCTAGCACCGCTCATCAAGACTCTCGATTGTAAACCGTGAATCAACGGCAAGATCGCGACCACAAACATAAGGAGGATTTCCATCCTTTCCATGGTCTCGTGTAGAACTCATGAACCAGTCGATCGAAAGTGTGATCGAAATCCACTCCCACCAGGGCTCCTCGTAACCAACATGCCGACTTCGGTGCTATGATAACCATGTGTGTCCATAGGGCCGTGTGTATATTGCTCTTCCCAGTTAGACACGTTTGATCTAAATGTATTTTTCCTTTATTGCCGCTTGAAGGCGGGTACAATAATGTCAAGGGCCGGTAGTCTTGTGGTCTACGACTACTATTTGTTTTTGGAATGGGTCTCGTAATACCCTCTGCGAATTGGTAGGAATCTATAAGTAGGCGTAAAGAGTTCGTTGTACATCCTATCCACGTCGGTGCTATCAGAGGAGCAAAGGTGCGGTAGAATTCAACAAATGTGCAAATGTGTGTGAGTTTTTAAGGGACCAAATTGCAGAGGTCATTGGTCCCTAGACTTACACACGACTTAAGCTAACCTGTGTTCAGAACAACACACACACCAGGACTCGAACCTCCGGCGGGAGGGGCCGCGCAGTCAGTGACATCATGGTGCCTCCAACCGCGCGACAGAATTCTTCAGGGATGCCGTTGGGTCCAGTAAATTTGTTTAACGCACCACAATTTAGGGCAGCGTCCATATTGTCTATGGTAATTCATACGAAGAAATGGCCCATTGACAAACTTGCCTTCACGTGATGCCCGTGGTGTTCAGAATTGATATATTTCGAACGTTTCTGTGACCAGTATGATCCGAGAGAATGCCCCAAACCTTCCTGAAAAGTAGTTGAGTGGTCAGCGCTACAGAATGTCAATCCTAAGGGCCCGTGTTCGAATCCCGGCGGAGATATTCTCCGCTCAGGGACTGGGTGTTGTGTTGTCCTAATCAGCATCATTTCATCCCCATCGACGCGCAAGTCGCCGAAGGTGCGTCAAATCGAAAGACTTGCACCCGGAAAAGGGTCTACCCGACGGGAGGCCCTAGTTACACGACATTTACATTTGTTATTTATACATAAATTAATGTAAGAATGAAGCTTCCTGGCAGATTAAAGAATGGATATAATAATGAAATAAAAGAAATTGAGAATTTCAAACAATCGTAACCACCGAAAATTCCATACATACATATACTATATAATAAATGTATATCACTATTGTGAAACCCAGTTGTAATTTCGCAATTAACACAACGTCCTTATACCCCTAACATGACAAGATATATTCGTGTAGTAACCTTCTACGGACATGAGTAGATACATGGGGAAAAAATTAAAAAAATAAATAAGTAAAAACAATAATCTGGTTTCGAACAGGGGGCGCAAAAGTGATAGATCATGACGCTAGACACTGCGCCAGAGATGGGGTTCATGTGTGAGTCAAGTGTGCTTACTTGTGTGTACGTTTCTTTTTCTAACGAAGGCTGTTGTCAAAAGGTAGTCTGTAAGCGTCTTTCCGTTGTTCCTGTGTGCAACTTAACGTGTATCTTTACAGTAAGTAGTAATCTACCTTTTCCTGTTATTGTTAAGTAACAACTAGCATACCCTCATCACAGCTCCCAACCAAAAGACTTTTGTATAGTACAGGGTGATAACTATTATATTATTTGAGATATGTGCATGAACAACGTACTGTTGGAAAGAGACAACACTCCAAGTTTCACATGGTACCGCCACAGTGGCATGAATTTTTAAATCAAAGGATTACTAAACGATGGATCGCTCTCACTGGACCAAATGATTCAGCCTTACATTACTGGCCCTCAGGGTCACCGGACCTGAGTGTGAGTGATTATTTTTTGTGGGGGTTTATAGAATACTTTCTTTATGTGCCTCCGTTACTAACAACAATTAATGAAATGAGACATCGCATAACAGCAGCTGTGGAAGCTGTAACTCAAGACGTGCTCGCTGCAGTGTGAGAACAGTTTTCATACCGCATTGACATACGCCGAGCATCTCAAGGGGGCGTATTGAACATTTATGAAAAGGTATTAAAGAACTTTTTGAGTACCCTGGTCATCAAAACTCAAACTTTATTGTATATATTTATTAGTTTGGGAAATACAGACGAGCCAAATCGGTTGATTATTTTAGAAACACCCTGTTTTTTGAAAACTTTCTGAGATACAATGATGTATCATGATAAACTGTAAACATGGATGCTGCTAGTAATTAAAATGTAGTAAGAATGTAAGATAAATTTTGAAAAATATCGAGTAAAGATGTAAGAGTTAATAAATATTTACAGCTTTACAAATAAACTTAAATTTAATGATTAAGTTACTTCGCAAAATGTAATATTGTGATTACGTAGGCTTTCCCGGCGTAATAAGTCTTGAAAGTCTCTTCGGGTTTGCTGCCGGATCCTAAAATCAACTTGTAATATTGACATAACTTGAGGCAAAATGAGTGTGTTAGATGAGAAAATAATTAAAAGTAACAGGAAAATAAGATATATATTATATGTAAAAGCAATTGTGAAAGAACTGTAAGATCGTATTGTAATTGTATTGATGTGAATTGTGTTGCTAATGAATGTTTTGTAAAGTTGTCTGAGGCCACACAAATCACAATAGCGTCGGACGTACAGAGAAATGCAGACAGGAGATCGAACGAGAGAGGATGGTTGTTCAGCCTCGGTCCAGCGGATGTCATCCGCATCCAGGAGTATACAGAACTGGGTGAGAAAGCTGGGCAGCTGTGGTGGATGTCTGAAGTCACTTCCTGCCACTTGGGACCGCCCCTTGCAGCGTCCACGTGCCGGGAGCTTACCTGTCGATAAGACTAGGGAAGGGCGCAACGTAAGCGGCCAACCCTTGTTATCGGTCCGGTGTGCCCGCAGCCTCACCGCTATCCAGGCAAGCGAGCAACGGCAGCGTCAATTGCACATGCACTCTGCAGAATCCATGAGGGAACTTAATCTGGCAAGAAACTGCTACTTATTATCCAGATAATATGAGACTGGGTTTTCATACATGAGGAACAGTCCGCAGCTCGTGATCGTGCGGTAGCGTTCTCGCTTCCCACGCCCGGGTTCCCGGGTTCGATTCCCGGCGGGGTCAGAGATTTTCTCTGCCTCGTGATGACTGGGTGTTGTGTGCTGTCCTTAGGATAGTTAGGTTTAAGTAGTTCTAAGTTCTAGGGTACTGATGACCTCAGAAGTTAAGTCCCATAGTGCTCAGAGCGATCTATCATAAGGAACAATAAGACTTTGATTACATACTGAATGAACTTACAACCTCTTGTAAAGTGAGAGTAGATGTCTAAAAACTTCCTTATACTAACACTGATCACAACCCACAATGCTAAGTGTACAAGGATAAAAACTACTCAGTGTTAAGAAACTCTGTTTCAGTTTATTCCAGTCCCTGCAGCCGCACTGTCTTGGGCACCTTGCCACGGTTCGCGCGGCTCCCCCCGTTGGAGACTCGAGTCCTCCCTCGGGCATGGGTATGTGTGTTGTCCTTAGCGTATGTTAGATTATGTAGTGCGTAAGCCTATGGACCGATTACCCCATCAGTTTGGTCCCATAGGAACTTACCACAAATTTCCAAAAGTTTCCAGTCCCTGCATTTAAAAACTTAACATGCACAGTCATGGCTCTGAGCACTATGGGACTTAACATCTATGGTCATCGGTCCCCCTAGAACTTAGAACTACTTAAACCTAACTAACCTAAGGACATCACACAACACCCAGTCATCACGAGGCAGAGAAAACACTGTGAACAGATGGTTCAGATGGCTCTGAGCACTATGGGACTCAACTGCTGAGGTCATAAGTCCCCTAGAACTTAGAACTACTTAAACCTAACTAACCTAAGGACAACACACACATCCATGCCCGAGGCAGGATTCGAACCTGCGACCGTAGCGGTCGCGCGGTTCCAGACTGTAGCGCCAGAACCGCTCGGCCACCAGCGGCCGGCCACTGTGAACAACTGAACTTGAAATTATATATGTGTGTGTACGAGAAACAAGAAAAAAACATAAAAACACAACACTGTGGATGATCTTGTGTCGCAGTCACGTTGCTTTATGTCATACTAGGACCCAACCGCTACTACGTAGTGAATGTACTTCCATGAACAGTGATCACTGACGTTAACTGCGTACCTCTCATTCTTAGACTGTGGCATTGCAATCTAAACGTGGCCAACACGTTGTCCCTTAAACCAACGTCAGTTTTTTATGCTTAGTCAGGATTGATGATTTTGTACTTTGTGAATTTCGTATATTTTTTAACAATAGATATTGGTCTTTAGGTCTCGCAAATAAATATTACCAACGAATTGTAAACTTCTGTATTTTTGTCTTACGTAATTATCTTATTTTTGAAGAATTTATATTTGGAAATATTAAACTCCACCAGGCTATAATTTAATACTAATTGAAATGTTGTTCATAGAGTTGTACTTTATTTCACACAGAGCGTATTCTGTATGTAGAAAAATGAACTTAGTTTTGTTCTTGAACTGATATTATTTTACATCAGATTGTTAGTCCACGTATTCGACTTTATGCAAATCTTATATCACACATCTGTTTCAATTTTGAATTATTTTTGCTTTTATGTATACCTTAGGCAACGGCCTTGCCACAGTGGATACACCGGTTCCCGTGCGATCACCGAAGTTAAGCGCTGTCGGGCGTGGCCGGCGCTTGGATGGGTCACCCTCCCGCCGCCACGTGCTGTTGCCATTTTTCGGGGTGCACTCAGCCTCGTGATGCCAATTGAGGAGCTACTCGACCGAATAGTAGCGGCTCCGGTCAAAGAAAACCGTCTTAACGACCGGGAGAGCGGTGTGCTGACCCCATGCCCCTCCTCTCCGCATCCTCACCTGAGGATGATACGGCGGTCGGATGGTCCCGATGGGTCGCTTGCGGCCTGTAGACGGAGTTAGTAGTTTTATGTATACCTTGACTTATGTAACTTCTATAATCTATTTTATTTTGTGATGTTCAAATGGCTCTGAGCAATATGGGACCTAACATCTGAGGTCATCAGTCCCCTAGAACTTAGAACGACTTAAACCTAACTAATCTAAGGACATTACACACATCCATGCCCGAGGCAGGATGCGAACCTGCGACCGTAGCGGTCTGCATGGCAAGCGACGCGGCATGTGTTCGATTCCCCGCGGTAGCGGAGATTTTGTGTTCTCGGGCACTGGATGGTTTGTTGTTTTCATTATCAATCAAATGGTTCAAATGGCTCTGAGCACTATGGGACTTAACATCTTAGGTCATCAGTCCCCTAGAACTTAGAACTACTTAAACCTAACTAACCTAAGGACATCACACACGCCCATGCCCGAGGCAGGATTCGAACCTGCGACCGTAGCAGTCTTTTCATTATCACTTGATCGTCACGAGCAAGTCTTTCCAATGGCATCACATAAGAAGATTCGCAGTCGTCGAGGAGCACTTTGGGAACCGCTTTCGGTCTGTGGGGTACCCAGAGGCCACTGGCATGGGCCTCGACTGGCCGACATATTCTACGGATCTCAACACACGAGACACCTATTTGTGGGGCTATATTAAAGATAAGGTGAACAGTAATAAACCCAAAACTATTGCCGAGCTGAAAACAGCCATTCAGGAGGTCATCAACAGCATCGAAGTTTCGAACACTCCAGCGGGTCTGGCAGAATTTCGCTATTCGTCTGAGTCACATCATTGCCAATGTTGATAGGCACATCGAACATGTCATAACCTAAATCCGAATATCTGTCGTGACGTTTACATGCTGAATAAAGTGTGTGCACGTCGTAGTTTGCAGCTAATTCACGTTTTTTTTCATGCAGTTCAATAATTGTCACTTTGTAACATTACAAATCGTTAGAAAACATCTTTGAGAGTCACATGAATATACATATGACTAGCACAGGCATGGATGCAGATCACAACGTGCAGTATTTTGGACGTAAAATCTGCTTGTAAAAGATAGCATGCAAAGCACATGACTTTACGTAATTCGAATAATATCGTGCACCCCATTCGTATGAACGCAACTTCAAAGCTCGTGAATTGCCACGTCTCGCCATTGCACGGAAGTTTCATGATAGAATGCCTTCCTATTAAACACAAGACAATGCCGTGTCAGCCGCACTTCATAATCGCGCTAGTCAGCCCGCCGTGTTTTCTACAGCCGCCACCGAGGCATGAGGGCGCTGCCACGAACGCTTACACGACTGCCGATGATACGCTTCTCCGGAGCTCCAGCGATGGATCTACTAAGTTCAAATATCGATGCACAGAGCCCAAATGGTGAGTTTGAGATTTCTTACAGACATTCATAGCGGTGAGGACTCGTCATTTGCGGAATCGTCATTGTATTTAAGAGTGACTGAATTGTAAACATTTTTACCTGTATATATTTCTACACTGAAATCTATCAGCATCTGACGATGCAGCTACACTAAACAAAGTTAAGTATTCAGAATGAAATTTTCACTCTGCAGCAGAGTGTAAAACTTCCTGGCAGGGCAGCTTCTGTGAAGTTTGGATGATGATGATGTTTCGGATTGTGGGGCGCTCAACTGCGCGGATATCAGCGTCCCTACAAATTCCCAACCTTCACTCAGTCCAATCATGCCACTTTCATGAATGATGATGAAATGATGAGAACAACACAAACACCCAGTCATCTCGAGGCAGGTGAAAATCCCTGACCCCGCCGGGAATCGAACCCGGGACCCCGTGCTCGGGAAGCGAGAACGCGACCGCGAGACCACGAGCAGCGGACGTGAAGTTTGGAAGGCAGGAGACGAGGTGCTGGTGGAAGTAAAAAAATTAAAAAAAAATATTAAGTGGAGTATTCAAAGATCAAGTTCAACAGGTGTCGTCCGTCCAATGCCGAGAACAATAACAATCAAAATGAAAAAAACTGAAAAGAAAAAAGTCATCGTCACGGTCCTTAAAAAATGGTCTATAGAGCCTATGCCCGCGAAAGTCAAAGGTCCACACGTTCGAATCACGGTCCGGCGCACAGTCTTAATCTGCCCGAAATCTTGGAAGTTACGTAGTACTTATACTGTTTGATCTTAGATGTAGAATAAATTAATATCTGGATTCTCTGTTTACAAACTGCATGTGTCCCTCACTCCTGTATCCACTGAAGTACCACAAAGTGTGCAAAGGAAGCTACAACAGACGAATGTCTCAAATACTGCTAGCTACAGAATTTTGGACATGGCGGATGGTAAGAACAGGGTGAACTTAAATAGTATGGAGAGTAGCCGTGTATGGAAGTGAAACATGAACGATAACTAGTTTAGACAAGAACAGAACGGAAGGTTTCGAAATTTGCTGTTGCAGATGAATGCTGAAGCTCAGATGGGTAGACCACGTGACTAATGAGTAGGTACTGAATAGAATCAGGGATAAGAGGAATTTGTTGCACAACTTGACTAGAAGAATGGATAGGTTGGTAGAACATGTTCTGAGGCATCAAGGGACCACAAATTTAGTATTGGAGGGCATCGTGGAGAGTAAAAATAGTAGAGGGAGACCAAGAGATGAACACACGAAGCACATTCAGAAGGATGTAGGTCGCAGTAGTTACTTGGAGATGAAGAAGCTTGCGCAGGATAGAGTAGCATGGAGGGCTGCATCAAACCAGTCTCTGGACTGAAGACCAGAACAACATATGGAATGACTTAATTGTGAATTTATGAAATAATTTCTACTGTTTAAGCCACTTTTTACTAAGATTTAACTAGCAGGACCCGTTTTTCCAGAATATTGCTTTATCAGCTGTATTACAGTTTCAGGTACATTACATTATTCTGAAGTGTGATTAGGTCCATTTGCTGCGTGTGCCGGTGAGGTTACGTATGGAAATACCATCCTGTGCAGAAAGATACATATATTTTAGTGCATTTAGTAATTTGCATGTTTAGATCATTTCATTAGTACACTTACTCCCATCTTCGATGGAAATTTAGTTATCTAGTACACAGAGCACAGTAAGAAACGCATCATAGCTTAAAATTTTTACATTCAGATGTATACATCATTCCAAAAAGTCTCATCCGTTGTATCTAGTTTATTTTAACAGTTAAGACAGTAATACACAGTAAAGATGTAACCTCTTCCATCTAGATGCATTTATGTCATGTCACATATTACAGAATATAATTAACGGATAAATATAATTTTTTAAAAGGCAACATTCTTTATTAAAATAAAAATCAACATTAGAGCAGTTTTTGAAGAAATTAATATTACAAATTTCTAGCTGATGGTGACATGTTACCATATACTGTGACATGAATGAAAGTTTGTAATTCTTCATGTAATTTGTTGGCCCAGCTCAATATTTCATAAAAGGTAAAGTGTCCTTTTCGCTTCGAAGCATGAACGAACCCCAACGAATTCTGACACCTAGCGTTCCCACTGGCCAACGCTGGTCAAATTTTTTAACCTTGTGGTAACAAACACCCAGCCTTCCTTGTTTCAGTAACGGTTAGACAAGCCCGTGCTCAGAGGAGGCTTGTGAATGACTGTGATCAGAAACTGACTTACGCCGAGCATGGTACAGTTCTGCGATGCATGTAAGGTGGTCGCTCTGAAGTTCATGCGCAAGGTTTTCGACAGTTGTTCTTTCTACGCATCATTAACGAATGGAACAAGGATGCCAGTGCGGACTCCAAGAGTGGGGCGAGGGTTTATTGGGTGTCATGAAAACCTTCCACCCTACACCCAAAAAACATTTTACTGAAAGCGTTAATATTTTTACGTATTTTAATTCCCAAATATTTCAGCTAGCTTCTGGAAAATACAGAATCGTGTGAACTAAGAGACTCGAAAATGTTAGGTGATTCTAAATTATTACGGACATCGTTCAGTAGAGGATCGTTCTCAGTTGTGTTCCTGAGACGTAAGGCCTCCATACACAGGTCGATCGGTCCGCCAAGTTGTTCGCGGAAATCGCCTGCCGCGAACCGCTTGCCTGCGTGTAGACGTTACTTTGCAAGTTGGGTCCGTAGTTAGGGTGAGTCGGTTCTACCGCCGATGTTCTACCTGGTTACCCAGACCGATACCTGCTAATTAGTTCTTTTGTTATTATTCTCGCTCTCAAAGTCACTGTTTCGATAAGGCCGATGTAGGAAAACAAGAGTTTTGGGCGCCTTAGGCCTCGCCTGGGCCCGTCAACACAGACATTGGACTGTTGATGACTGGAAACATGTTTCCCAGTGGGATGACTGTCGTTTTAAATTGTATCTAGTGGATGGACGTGTACGGGCATGGAGAAAACCTCAAGAATCCATGGACTCTTCATGTCAGCAGGGGACTGTTCAAGCTGGCTCTGTAATGGTGTGGGGCGTGTGCAGTGGTAGTGATATGGGACCCCTGATGCGTCTAGGTACGTCTCTGACAGGTGATACGTACGTAATCATTCTGTCTGGTCACCTGCATTCATTCATGTCGATTGTGCAGTCCGACAGACTTGGGCAATTCCAGCAGGACTACGCGACACCCAACACGTCTGAAATTGCTACAGAGTGGCCCCAGGAACACTCTTCTGAGTTTAAACACTTGTGCTGGCCACCAAACTCCGCAGACGTGAACATTATTGAGCATATCTGGGATGCCTTGCAACGTGCTGTTTCGAAGAGATCTTCACCCCGTCGTACTCTTACGGAATTACGGACAACTTTGCAGGATTCAGGGTGTCAATTCCCTCCAACACTACTTCAGACATTAGTCGAGTCCATGCCACGTCGTGTTGCGGCACTCGTGCGTGCTCGCAGGGACCCAACACGATATTAAGCAGGGGTACCAGTTTACTTGGCTCTTCAGTGTACGAGAAGACAGAAGGGGCAAGATTCCTCACTAACGAAAAAATTACAGAAAGGCTGGCTCTCCCGAACGTAGGTGGAAATGACAGGAAGATGAAAATCCCTCCCTACTCCAACCTCTCCTGTACAAGCTCACATTGGCATAGTCTGTAATTGCGTTTTAATATTCTTAGAGTTAAGTGAAATACTGAAAATATGATAAGGACTTGGACAACTCGACTGAAAGTTTCTTGTTATTATAGTTCGTAAGACAATTGTAATATTCAGGTACTTCTAAAATTTGTGGAACATAGTTTCTCCGATGATGTAATTACGCAAACTGCTATAGAGTGTGGCCCCTCCCCTCTAGATCTACACCTGCTGGAAAGCGAGGCAGTGGCTGTGGAACAGCGAGTAACGTCCGCCACGCACCGTGAGGCGGCTTGTAGAGTACAGATGTGGATGTTGTGTGCGACGTGTGTGGAGCGGTGGGTGGAGGAAGCTGCGGCCAGCTACACCTGTGCGGCGCGTAACCGCAGTGGGCCACTGCCTTCATAAAGTGCGAGCGGCCGCTTTTTGTGGCAGCCGCCGACCAGCCCCGCCGCAGGCGGACCCCGAATTATAACTTCCGGCACTCGGCTGCCCCCGGCCACCGCCACGTGGCTCAGCATCACCTGCCACTGCCTCTCCTTCCTCCGTCCGCTCTTATCACCTGATAAAGGAAATCAGACATTTCACATTCACACTGTGATGAAGACGCTTGTACGCTTTTCTAAACAAACTTCAGTTAAATAAATCATTTGTCGTATGCAGACCGCCCCTGGACTTTTCCACATATGACGTGGCAAGTTTCCGGATTCGACTTCCTGTTCGGCATACGGTTTTAATCTGCCACGAAGTTTCGTCTCCTCTAGACCTTGCCACGCATTGTAGTTTCATCTGTATCCATTCATTGCATCGAAATGCCATCTAGCCATTTTGTGCCTCGGTCTTTTCTTGTCCCTAGCAAATAAAAAGAAAAAACTTCTGCTCAGTTTTACTCACACTATCTATACTCTACAAGCCACCTCACGGTGCGTGGCAGAGGTTACTCGGTGTTCCACAGCCACTTCCTCGCTTTCCAGCAGGTGCGGATCTAGAGAGGAGGGGCCACACTCTACAGCAGTTTTCATTATGGTCCCATTATGTGCTTCCCAGGCCGGAGTGGCCGAGCTGTTCTAGGCGCTACAGTCTGGAACTGCGCGACCGCTACGGTCGCAGGTTCGAATCCTGCCTCGGGCATGGTTGTGTGTGATGTCCTTAGGTTAGTTAGGTTTAAGTAGTTCTAAGTTCTAGGGAACATATGACCTTAGCAGTTGAGTCCCATAGTGCTCAGAGCCATTTGAACCATTTTGAACCCATTATGTGTGTTATCATATCCATATATTCACATTGCAGACTATCAAATACGTTTAGATAATATGGATAACTTCATGAGCACGTTGTCTGATGGCTACGACAGCACAGCGCAGACTGATGGGCTTTCAGCGCGCAGGTAAACACACGTCAAACACATGAGTTATATTTTCATTTTGTTCCCATTATGTGTGTTATCATATCCATTTGAATCTCTACTTAATTTTCATTGTGGTCCCAATTTTGTGTTACCGTATCGATATGAATCTTTTCCTGCCTCTGCTAGTAACTCCAAAACTCCATCTCTTCACTAATCGCTCAGGAACCCTCAGATTTCAAAGGATTTTCGCAGTAATTGCCGATTTTTTATTGCCACAACTCAAAACTAACAATATTCACTGACTGACTGTAGACCACATTTTCAGGAACAGCAGAAGCTTTACTTTAACAATACAGTTTTGTGTACGAAAGACGAATACGAAAACTCACTAGTTCTGTGGCTTCATTGTTAGTTTGTACTACTTTTTCTCCATATGTTGCTCATAAATTATTTAGTCTTATTGGAACTGACTGTCAGGATTAATTTCAAATTCACTCTTTTAAATTCTTCCATTGCTACCTGCACTTTACCTGCGCTAGAAGCAAACAATACAACGTTAACAGTGGAACAAAAATGACACAGATACACTCCAGATACGCTTCCTTATTTTCCTAACTTACGGATTTGTTAGATTCCTCTAGGAAGCTGAAAGCTGATTCAGGCATAGAAAAGCTCCGTATCTGATACTTCCAATGTCAAATTTTTCATTGTCCTGTTGAGGTTTAATACAAGATAATTCTTACCCTTGCTAACAGCCAACATCAGTTTCCCCTCGACGTCATTTGTGATACCTAGTTGTGGTAGTCTTATAGAACCCATCCATAGGTCACTCCTTAGAAATTATTAGTTGTCACTGAATGGCAAAAGCGCGACAGTCGTATTCTGCGCGAGGCAATTAAGATAAATTGAAAATTGGAGGTAAGGTCCTATGGGACCAAACTGCTGAGATCATCGGTCCCTAAGCTTGCGCACTACTTAATCTAACTTAAACTAACTTACGCAGAGGACAATACACACACCCATGCCCGAGGGAGGACTCGAACCTCTGACGGGGGGAGACGTCCGGACCTTGAAAAGCAGCCATAGACCGTGCGGCTACCCCACGCGGCCAATCAAGATAGGCCGCACAAAATACCCCCAACTCGAGATGCGAACAATATGCTATTATCTATGGAACTGGGAAGAGGCTTCGAAGAGGAATTATATACATAACGTGTGATGAACCTGATAAGAGTAACAAGATAACACTGCCACAAAGCACTGTCCTGGTGTCAAGAGAAAAGGTCCCACAATGCCTGCCCTGTTCTATAAAGTGGAGCGAAACACGTAAATCTGGTATGGTTCAGGTGTTTGTTATAGTGGCTGTCATATTTTCTAATCAAAAATTTGTCCCGACGAATAAAACTGCGCGTTGAATTTCATCTTCACTTAGAGCAGAAGAGGTTCGTATAATACATTTCATGTCTTTTGAAGTCGCCGATGTTTCCTTGCTGGTCTCTTGTTTCAACTTCCCCAGGAATAAAAGTCCAGAGTTCTTAAGCAGGCCACTTTGGGTTTTCTGAATGACCGATACAGGGTCAACCAAATTTTCTGTTAAGAGTATCTGTATGTATCTACGCGGAGTGGGTGGAACAGACGTCTTATTGATACCACGTTTATTTCTGTAAGTTCAGTGGTATGTCTACCAACAGCAGCAATATATGCCGCAGGAACATTGGATAAATGCAGCTGCTTAGAGTCTCATCAATAAAGCAGGGACCGACGATGCGACCACACCTTGATATATCACTTCTGTCTGCTAGTTGAGCAGTAACGCATTTTGCGAAGGTTGACGTCACCATGGTTTGTAAACGATGCTACATCCGTAACATAAAACCTGCATAGAAAAGTTCTAGCACTTGACAGTTTTTGGTATAAACCATTCGCAGAATTGCAAACAATTTTGAAAATCATTGTATGAGCTGTTGATGGAACGAAATGTGTAAAGAACTAAATGTGTCTGAGTACTTCTTTCCCTCATCCCAGTCACATATTTCAGTTAGCGTGTGTTGTTGGACGGATTGTGTGTTACCGCTCCTGAAATATTAGTTGCATTTCTATTATCATTTACACTTCTTTTTGGTTGGTGTGTTTTACTCCTCAGGTTTACAGATTCTTGAAAACTTTTTAAATTTTGAGACGACCAGGATTCTTTCCGGCATACATCCGCCTCATTGCTTTAATAGTTTGGTGTTATTCCCTATAAATGAAAAACTATTCACGTTGCAGGCGATCGCATACATTTTGATAATATGACTAACTTCACGAGCACGTTGTCTGATGGCTACGACAGCACAACGCAGACTGATGGGATTTCAGTGCGCAGGTAAACCCACGTCCAACACATGAGTTATATTTTTGTTTAGATTTGGTACCGTGGACAGACGTTTGTGAGACTTTTCTCCTGATGGAGAGACAGTGGTTCGTGGTGCTGTAATGTTTTTACTATTAGATGAAGTTCCACACACGTTATGTCGCTGAAGACCTCTTAGAAGTCACTTTCGAATGGTAAAGAAAAAATCATATATCTCGATCTAAAAGTAACCAAGTCAGTGACGTAATTTACCAGTTGTAAACGTTGAAAATTAGGTGAGTATGTCAGAAAAATCACCACGTCGTTCGGTATAAATCAGTGAAAGCCAAACATCGATGTACACTCCTGGAAATTGAAATAAGAACACCGTGAATTCATTGTCCCAGGAAGGGGAAACTTTATTGACACATTCCTGGGGTCAGATACATCACATGATCACACTGAAAGAACCACAGGCACATAGACACAGGCAACAGAGCATGCACAATGTCGGCACTAGTACAGTGTATATCCACCTTTCGCAGCAATGCAGGCTGCTATTCTCCCATGGAGACGATCGTAGAGATGCTGGATGTAGTCCTGTGGAACGGCTTGCCATGCCATTTCCACCTGGCGCCTCAGCTGGACCAGCGTTCGTGCTGGACGTGCAGACCGCGTGAGACGACGCTTCATCCAGTCCCAAACATGCTCAATGGGGGACAGATCCGGAGATCTTGCTGGCCAGGGTAGTTGACTTACACCTTCTAGAGCACGTTGGGTGGCACGGGATACATGCGGACGTGCATTGTCCTGTTGGAACAGCAAGTTCCCTTGCCGGTCTAGGAATGGTAGAACGATGGGTTCGATGACGGTTTGGATGTACCGTGCACTATTCAGTGTCCCCTCGACGATCACCAGTGGTGTACGGCCAGTGTAGGAGATCGCTCCCCACACCATGATGCCGGGTGTTGGCCCTGTGTGCCTCGGTCGTATGCAGTCCTGATTGTGGCGCTCACCTGCACGGCGCCAAACACGCATACGACCATCATTGGCACCAAGGCAGAAGCGACTCTCATCGCTGAAGACGACACGTCTCCATTCGTCCCTCCATTCACGCCTGTCGCGACACCACTTGAGGCGGGCTGCACGATGTTGGGGCGTGAGCGGAAGACGGCCTAACGGTGTGCGGGACCGTAGCCCAGCTTCATGGAGACGGTTGCGAATGGTCCTCGCCGATACCCCAGGAGCAACAGTGTCCCTAATTTGCTGGGAAGTGGCGGTGCGGTCCCCTACGGCACTGCGTAGGATCCTACGGTCTTGGCGTGCATCCGTGCGTCGCTGCGGTCCGGTCCCAGGTCGACGGGCACGTGCACCTTCCGCCGACCACTGGCGACAACATCGATGTACTGTGGAGACCTGACGCCCCACGTGTTGAGCAATTCGGCGGTACGTCCACCCGGCCTCCCGCATGCCCACTATACACCCTCGCTCAAAGTCCGTCAACTGCACATACGGTTCACGTCCACGCTGTCGCGGCATGCTACCAGTGTTAAAGACTGCGATGGAGCTCCGTATGCCACGCCAAACTGGCTGACACTGACGGCGGCGGTGCACAAATGCTGCGCAGCTAGCGCCATTCGACGGCCAACACCGCGGTTCCTGGTGTGTCCGCTGTGCCGTGCGTGTGATCATTGCTTGTACAGCCCTCTCGCAGTGTCCGGAGCAAGTATGGTGGGTCTGACACACCGGTGTCAATGTGTTCTTTTTTCCATTTCCAGGAGTGTATTTGTTGAGGCAAATCGTAACTGCCACACCCTGTACGTAGGGAATGTTGTGTGGTAAAAGCAAGAAACGAAGGGAGACATCCAAGTAATTACGGACGAATCACAAGCTTAGACTGGAAGTGATTGGTAGTGACTTTTTCACAGATTCGATAGCTGAACTGCGTTCGCCTTCGCTGATTTAAGAAAACCGTAAATACTTGAATAGGGTCGGCAGATTGAGGATTTCAGTCCTTATAGTCATAATACAACTCCAGTGTCTTAATTACAGCGCTTCTTCGTCCGGCTTAAAATATTAACGAGGCAGGAACTTTCCAAACGGTTTCCGTGTGATAAACATTTTCGGGATACATGTTGAAGGGCAAATATAAGGAGCAGTCAAATGAAAGCGAGACAAATGGAAGCAAGTAAACAGTTTATTATTTCAATAGTAATCCCCGTAACTGTTAATACAATTATCTCACTGTGAGACAAGGCAGTCTGTGCCTTCGTGGAAAGACATGATTGTTCCCGGGCGTGAATAGGGTGTTAGTGGGCATACGGTACAAACTTAAAATGAACTTTGATGTCGCATTACAGCTGATGCTATCTTGAATATCATATTCAGGGTCATTGGCGACACGTGTCAAAGTACTCCCTGGGAGGGGAGGGGAGACAGAGGCGAGGGTTAGGTCGTCCTATTGGAGTCAAGCTCCCTCCCGCCCTCCATTTTTCTCTCGTCCGATAGGGATAATTTGAGGTCTGTGCTCTGCAGTTAGAAGACCTCAGCCTCTGGAAAGGAACTTTTCTCACAATTATAAAAAGGGGTTATTGTCTGCCTATTAAGGTTATGCCCTACAATGCTAGCTGAGCAGAGCATTGTTTTATCGCGAACATGTCGAGAAAATGCGTAAATATGGCAACAAATGGCGTATCACATGTGTAAATACTCCTCCTAAAACGTGTAAACGTGACAAAAGTGTGTAAATACGCCACCTAAAAACGTAACGAATGGAGTGTATAAATACACCAAATAAAATGCGTAACGACTGGCGTGCGTTGAAACACTTCCACAATTAATACATAGCACCTGGTACATCGTCACTACCTGAGGTAATGCATGTCTGTACACCCTACAATCCTAGCTGAGTAGTGTAACACGGTGACATTAAAAGCTTCAACATGCTGAGACGATGTGTAAATACACAGAATGAAATGCAGATGTGTGCCTGACTGACCTTAAGATAGCAAGTTAATTTGGAGCCCTCAAAGATAATGAGCTGCAGTTCCTATCAGTAAGGATTCTTCCACTTCTAATTATTGTTATTACATGTGAGTTCCACACACAAATGTACACATTAAAACAGTAACAACCGTCCATAAGTGCACATTCACAGCCCACTACATCAAGACATGAAACTTTATTTTGACTCTCAAGCAGTCAAGAGGAATATCGTTCAATAGAATGGCTTCCATCCTCATGCACATGACAACACACACACACAAATAATCAGTTCATGTCAAACCCCCTACGAATTGTCGATATAATTAATGTAATTAAAATGTGAAGCAAACAGACGTGATACACATCGCTGATATATGTCGCGCCTTAAGGTATAAGCCTGTGTGTGCCAGCGGTAATAGCTACTTTAACTTGTAAAAGCATCAGCACCTTCCAGCTGCCAACTTCAGGAGGTGGCAGAATACAGCTTTTTATAGCTGTAGCTCAATAATACACGTGTTCACTCTCACACATATAACCAATAGATTTGAATGATATAAGAATACAAGTACACATTCAATTTATGACAAGGATTAGATTTTGTGAAGATGTAGTAAAATAAAAGTAAATATTAACACTTACAAAAAAGGTGATGTACAAGTTATCCAACGACATTGCGGCAATCGTGCTCCAACGTTGCTACAACCTCACACGGTGAATGCTAATCTCGCCCACCAGCAGATGACTCACTGATGTACTGTGGTTGCTGTCACAGTGGCCTTAGCACATGTGGTATGGTGCCTCTGATACATCTGATGTATAGAGACAATGTTGTGTCGCTAACTGTCTTTCTTATGCCAGCTTCAGTATTGTGTACCAGTGTGAAGGGAAAAAGCATTCAACATAAACTGTCAAAATGTCCGAATTATTTGTTTTTAATAATGCACTGTTGGGGATACCATCGAAATTTTGTTTGTTGTATCACACACTGTCATAATTGTTCATTATATTAACATAAGCACCGCATGAAGATTAACACATGCATGGGACACGTTATCTCGGAGTAAGATTTGACCCATGCGCTGGAGTGATATGTCACTCACAATGATCTTGTTCCACTTGACTTTGCACACAAGTAGCTGCTCAATGCGCCTCACAAAGGTCTGAGTCCACCCCGCTTGCCAACGGTACTCGGCAGACGTGGACGGTGACCCATCCAAGTGGTAGCCAAGCCTGACAGCACTTCACTCTGCTGATCTGAAGGGAACCGGTGTTATCAATGCGGCAAGGCCGTTGGGCAATGAGGAATGGTGGTCACATTTCTCTACCGGCTTCTTCTCCTCGAAGATCATACATGTCCGATAACATAACCTCGAGAGTCGCGGTGTAGCTTGCTCGCCAGGTTTCGAGAGGGTGCGTTTCTGGATGAGGTATCGAGTATATTGCTTCCCCCTACTTATACCTCCCGAGGAGATCACGAATGTAAAATTAGAGAGATTAGAGCGCGCACGGAGGCTTTCAGACAGTCGTTCTTCCCGCGAACCATACGCGACTGGAACAGGAAAGGGAGGTAATGACAGTGGCACGTAAAGTGCCCTCCGCCACACACCGTTGGGTGGCTTGCGGAGTATGAATGTAGATGTAGATGTAGAAGAAAAGTTATTTTATAAAGAAATGCATTACCTACTTTTCATATATTACAGCGTTAACGTAGTCAAGGCACACGGCAATATATTTCTAATTGTAAGTTGTGTAGCTGCTTCCACAGCGATGTATACTGTAGATATGTATGAGGTAACATGTGCTCCATATCGTATCAAACAACAGAAGCTATAACCTGCGGACTTAGCACGTGAAGAGATTGATTCATACAGAAAATTACAGGATACAGCAATTTTTCTTCTTCTGCTTTCGCACTGTTTACAACATAGAGTGTGTTTAACAGAAGGAAGATATATCTAACGAAAACCCTATACCATAAACTATATAGGATCAAAATTAATACGCAAATGCCGTGTGGCTAGGGCCTCCGTTCGCCTGGAGCAAGTGTTTCGAGTTGCCAATTCGGCGAATGGGGATGAAATGATGATGATAAGGACAACACTACATCCAGTCTCTGAGCGGAGAAAATCTCCGACCCAGCCGGGAATCGAACCCAGGCCGTTAGGTATGACATTCCGTCGTGCTGACCACTCAGCTACCACGGGCGGACAAAATTAATATGAGATCTGTTAACGGAAAGCCTTACCTCCTTCCCTCTCGCTATTTTTTTTTATTAAAGCGGAAGAGCTCCTCACATTTAATTTCGTCCAGTAGTCGGATAATCAAGATGCATTGTACTCCAGCATACCAATAACCTATCCAAGCCTGCTGATCAAAAACAATCTCACTTTTCAACGCCGCACTACAGTCCTTAAGTGAACTGCTTTGAGATTTGGGGCTGCATATAGGCGTTCTGTAGAATGTCGTTGGTTTCCCTTTTCCTATAACGAAACAGAGATGGTTATGTTATTCTGTGCTGCATCGCAGGCAATAAGGACCGATGACCTCTCTGTTTTGTCCCCTGCCCCAAATGAACCAAGCAACAAACCAAGCAGGCCATAGGCTATGAGAAGTCCTCGTAACTACTGTCGAGAGCATTGTATGCTTCTTGCTGTGCGTCCGCATGGAAGGGATGGTTGTCGATAAACCTCGTATCTTCATCCCGACTAAATGATCGTAGTTCTGTAACTTGTCATAGCGTTGTACGGTGTCAGAGACACTATGAATCAGTTCGCGAATGTGATTTGTGCTGATCGGCAAATTAAAGTATGGTGCGTGGTGGAGGATACCTTATAACACAACTCACAGCTAGTCATTTTCTTTCCTGATCCACTTGCAAATGCAGCGAGGAACATAAAAAAGAAAAAAAAAGCTTTTCTGTATGCCTTCGTACGAGTTCTATTTTCTCTTATCTTCGTGGTCCCACCGTAAAATGGAACAAATCTACCATGCCAAACTGGTGGGAAACCTGAACACTCAATCATAACTCATAATGTTATGTACGCACTCTCATTTACAGATGAACCACGCTGTATTAAAATTCTCCCAGGGAAACGAAGTCACCCTCTAACACTTACGTTTAATATCTACTGTACTTCATTCATGTAACTGCTATGTTTTCTAATGCGGATTGTCATGTCTGTGTTTCAACATTCTTTGCTTCAACACATGCGGAAATAATTGCTCTTATTCCTGTATAATTATGTGAAAATTAATTTGTGAGTGTAATTTTCAAAACTATTTCCTTTCATAGTGATAATATGTTGAAACAGTGCGTGTAAGACTGGGTCATGTATATTGTACGTTGTTTTATACGGATGTAAAACCTCGAGAGAAGTCCCTCCGCAACGAAAAACTGTGGTTAGGCGGGAAGTACTGCAAGTTGTCTTTGTTGCACATATAGTTTGTGCCTAGCATTCAAACAATACCATCTTGAGTCCTAAACGAGGCAATGATTAATGGATTAATTGTGAATCAGATGTAGATGTATATTGGCTGTTAGATCAGAGCATTTATAGGTTTGCTCTTAATCCTAAAATTCCGACACAAAGAGGATAATTTACAGAACAGTTTTACATCGAAAGCCATGATTACGTATGACGACTTCATACTTGTTTCATACTTATGCCACGGAAGATCATCTCCGCCACCTCCTCCAGTAAGAGAAAAGTTTACTGTTGTACATTTTAGCACGGATAAATAATTTGCTCAATGCTCAAATAATAAGTACCGTAATTTAAATTTTGTTTTGAGACCACTGATTTATCCTCAGTCAATTACCTGGACAGGTTCCCATTCCTAGAGCTAAATTACTCGGAGTGACAGAATTATAATAAAATATTGAATCATTACTGTTTCCAAATCGTCTGTTAACTTTCATAGAAAGATTTCTGTATCCGCCCCCTCACTCCCCCTCCCCCCCCCCCCTCACCAAATGTTGACCCAGAAGTTCAATAATTCTTACAGTGAAAGTAATTGTAAAGTATAGTAATCATTCTAGAGACATTTGTGTTGTTGTAAATACAGCTGGCTACAACATATTAAGACTATAATACGTTCAGGGCCCCCATGTTTCACTTATGCTTTACATACTGCAAAGAAGTGTGTGTTCCAAATGAAAATTAATGCTAATCATATCAGTTAAGACAAAGTTTAATAATCATTTATACATTACTATCTTTCGATGGTAAGGAGGTGAAACCTCAACATGTCCAGTTTAGCTGTACTCCTCCCTTGCTAAGTGGTACTGTGTAATGAAAATTATCTTTCTTACCGTGAAAGAGCCAGTGTTCGTTACTGAGAGAGATTTTGTTGCCAAGGCATTCCGATCTTTTACCTGAGTTGCTCATAACTAGTGAGCTCACCAATAATTGTTACATTGTGCTGTTGTTTCGTTCCAATTGACAAAACAGCTTTCAGTCCCAAATAAAGCTTCATACCGCAGGTAGTTTTCTGATTAATAGGAGGCCTATGTTTACTAGAAATAAATTTGCCTAATTAGGCTGGTACCTGTCTTATGAACTTTTATGAACTGGGTTTTATTACTTAAGAAGTCTGGGAGCCTATTCCGTGTATTCATACCTTCGTTACCAGTGTACAGTGGAATGTGGAATCTGCATGAGGATACAAGGCGAATAAAACTGCGCCATCCTCTTTTTTCCTTTTTTTTCTACGTATACGTCCTTCAGTTTAAGCCCCAGCGACGCTAAAGTTTTGCGCGGAAGCCACGCGGACGAGATGTACTACTCCCGTCGGGCCCCGATCTTCCTATGGGAGATGAAGTTGCACAGAGGCCTTCGCAGAGTATCATACACGTGTGCAGTGGCACCTATCATATTCAATGCACGCGGACGCAAAACTTTCAGTAGCGGGCGTCTCACGCCACCGCTACTGTTTTAACTAACGGACATCTGTAAGATACCTCACTAATTAAACATGTATTTTAATATTAGCTCCAGCATCGGAAAAAGATGCTTATAAACAAATGCGGTACCTACATTTTGCGTATTGTTGCGTTAATTAAGTCTAAGCACACTTACATCGTGCACCACAGTGCATACCTGAATTACTGAATAGGGGAAATACAGTCAGTGTATTTACTCTTCGTCCCGCATGCGTGATACACAACAGTATAAATAGGTTTCCAAATGCAAGTTGTGTAGCTGCTTCCACAGCGACAGCAAACACATCGCTGTGCTCACACATCGACGCAAGGATGCTTATGCGGAAAGATTTCCTCTCTTACCAAAGAACAGACGCAATAACCAGCAGACTTACAATTTAAGTGGAGTTTTCTGATTGTTTCCTACAGCAATATGCAGAATACAGCAATTATTCTTCTGCTTATAAAATTCCCTTCTGAGCTATTAACTACATAGATAAAAATTCCACAATGCATCGCATATTAGTAAATATCACTGTCAATGCAATAACTGGAGACGAAGCCTTGAGGAGAGAACTCTGTAACGATTCGAAAATGTTTACTTATCTTTTAGATGGCGTCAGCCTCCAGGAGTTGCGATTTGTGTATAGCCTTGTCAAAAAACAATTACAAATTAGTAGC
This sequence comes from Schistocerca nitens, assembly GCF_023898315.1. Classification (NCBI taxonomy): domain Eukaryota; kingdom Metazoa; phylum Arthropoda; class Insecta; order Orthoptera; family Acrididae; genus Schistocerca; species Schistocerca nitens. The sequence continues at coordinate 802,637,167 of NC_064616.1, read as the reverse complement.
TGTAATTTTCCCTAGTGAATTCTTTGAAAGTACTATGAAAATGAAAGACAGAGACAAAATATTTTGAATATATCTAAAATTACAGTTGTTATGCCACATCATTAATTTGACATAATATTGATCGGTGTATTAATAAAAAAAATTAGTTGCATTTATTTATCTTTAATAACCTTAGACTGACTGTACAAAATAGGAATTAGTTGTAAAGTTGTGTTTTCCATGTAAGCGTTAAAATACATAAAAGCCAAAGGTTCACTCGAGAGCTACCAGTAATAAAGTTTGTAACTATCTAGAAACATAAATCTGGTACTGTCCTGCCAAAAATAGGTGTACAAAGGTAAAAAAATAACTTGTATCGTAGATTTCTGCAATGAAGAGAAATTCCATAAGATTCTGACTTGTTACAACATTCCATCACACAGTGATGGATAGAGGATTTGTGTGTGATTGTGTGACTTTATGGAATATACGTGAAAAGTACTCATTCCATAAAAATATAGCTGTTTGTACACTTTTAGCTAAAATCTGAATATAGAAAATCCATTAATTTTGAAATCAATCATAAAAATTATAAAAATTGCTATCAAAATGTTGAATATTTGAGAGTAACAAAAATTTTAAAATTTTTCCTTAAAAGAGATTATGTCAAATGATATACTTGTTTTTCATAAGTGATAAAATTACAAACTACTGTACATATAAAAATATTTTCACATGGTAAACGGAATACATATAACATGAGAAGGAGTCCATTATATTCCAATATATATTATTTCACACTTTTAAGCACAAATGAAATTTTCAGTTATGTAGTTAACAGATGTGCTCTTTGATTCATCTGTTCCAAATAAGTTCCAGACAAATTGTAGGTGAAACTTGGTACACTTGCACATGAAGATCTTTTGCACGAAATTCTGTCCCTGTTTTCTTCATTTTAAACATTTTTATTGCCCATGTAACAAGATGGTCATTATACACTGTTGTGAATAAAAGAAAGAAATTTTAGTAATCTAAATACGTCCCACTTTCTTTTTCTCCATAAAGATGCGTCCCTTCTCTTCAGTTGGTCACTTTAAACATTATGAGTACTCACATAGCCGTTTTCTCGATCATCAGTATAAGAGGAAAGAAACGATAGCAATAGAAATAAGACAAATGGGAGGGTCTTCAAGAATTAACTGAATAGCATCCAAAGGCAACTGCCCACCAAATTTGGCAGAACAGACGGTTGTGGTTGTGCTCCTACAGTAATGTAAACATTTTGTTTGAAACTTAGCTCTTGAACTCTAGTAATTGGTCTGAACTTCTCAATCATCTGAAATGCATAATAAAATCAGTATGGGTCAATACATAACAAAATAATCATGTCGCACAGAGGATTTAAATATATAGCCAATGAGACAATAACGACAGTAATAGAAAAGTTATTTACCAAGTTTTGATGCATAAAACTGATAAACTGCAATTTAACTATTCAAAAGCATGAAAGTCATTTGGGTGAGATTTTTAACATACTTCCAAATTTTCATTAGTTTCTTCCATTTTAATAGCAATTACTGATTTTAATCATATATTTTATAGTTAACAACCCCATAAATAAGAATGTAAAAATTTACCTGCTATAGAATTTCTTTAAAGCATTTTCAATCCGCGGTGGTTTATATTGTAAAACTTCTTTGAGTTCCTTACGTTTTGCTGAATATTACAATTATATTCTTATATAAGCATAAAAATATCAGAAGTGTCCTTGTTGAGTAATAGTCATAACACTTAATATTCAGTAAAACAGATCTTCACAAACCGCTTAACATTTAAATGGAAATTTCTTTCATGCCACAGCACATACAAAATCAACATACAGAAAAAAGACAAATATTACTACATTCTTCTTTATATAATCTCACAGTATCATGTGAAATGCAAAATGTATCAGCTAGGCTAACTCTTTGTTACATTTATTATAACCAAGAAATTTCTCTGATTTCTTTAAAGAAGGACAATCCGACGTTCTGTTTAGCATTGAATAATCTCCCACTTTTTAACTACATTCATTTATGCATTTAGAATGTCAGACACTATCGAAGTTTATTCGGCAAGTGTAAATTTTTTACAGTCAGTAATAAGATTACATCTAGTATTCCACATGAATCATTTCACTAACTTCCTCTTTTCGAAACTGTGTCATCACAATAAAATTTTCAACAGAAATTCACGAACTACAGATATGTCAGAGCCATTTCAAGCGCTGCATGGATATCATGGGCATACCCATAGACCAAAGCTTTACTTCAATGTGTGCTATAAATTAAACTTAGTCATTCTTCAGAACCATCTATAGTACACTATCAGAAATGAGAGCAAAAAAAAATTAAAAAACAGATTACAAATAAGTCCCAAAACATCAACATCTCTATCTCATCATAATTATCATCGTTGTAAACGTCACAGAATACCATAAACATCTTCACATTACTGTAATTCGAAGAATACTCCAAACTTCCTCACAATGCCATAAATATCAAAAAATACTTTTTCATAGTTTCCACACATCTCAATAGTATCCCAAAGAGGAGAATGCACTAAATATAACTGACATACCTCACTCATGAGAGCACAGCATATACTTTGAATCAAGAAACATATTACATTCTAACTGATCTTTCAAACATCTCACTGTATATATAATCTCTTGTTTACATAATTGCTCTTTTAGTCTGACAATCAATCTTCTCCATTAAACTTTTATTTCGCAATGACACCACAAAAGTAACAGAATTACATAGCTTGAAACAAAAGAAAAAATTATAATATGTCAATTTTTCTTCAACATTTTTTACTCATTAAGACGTTAGATGTTTTCATGATGTTCATATCAGCTGACAATAACCACTAAACATTAGCTATTTCCAGTCTGAAATACCCGGAATCCAAATATCTTTTCCACATTACACGTAAGTTTTCCAAAACATAAACATTTCGTTACCATTTAGCTTCAGTTATTTTAATGCAGTAGCAGTATAACATCTCATATCCTGTTTATATAATGCTGATGAAAAGTAAAATATGTTTGAAAGAAGCATGAATATCTTCCCATTACCAACATATGTTTACATGGACTCCATATGGTTTTACACAGAGTAGAAATTCAAAATGCAGAAAATAATGTTTTATAATCATGAAAATGTTTTTCAAAATAAATGGTAATAAGTCTTATTTCTTTCCATTCTCCAGAAAATATTCAGTACATGCATTTAAGAGTAACCCTTCCCTGTACTGTGAGATCTAATGAGAAATTCAGGTAATAGATTTAGCAGATATTTATTATGCAACTTGTCTTAAACCTATGTTCTCTAAAAAAAGTGTAAGTGATGTGGGAAGTGGGACACTGACAATGTTGTAGAAGTAAATGGCGTAAGGGGAAAAATCTAAATAACAGAAGTCAGCTGTGAAACAACGGGAGCTCCAAGCCCCCCATGCGGGGCTTCCAGTGATCTTTAATGTTACGAAAATGTATGCAAACGCCGAATGTTGCTTGTCTGGTGTGTTGGATGGTAGGGAAATGGGTTTCTAGTAGACACAGATAGTCACGTTTCTTTAGAAAGTCTGGAATCCATGGAGAAGAGACAATTAAACCCTCCACGGAATAGGTTGTGTGGTGTGGGACAAAATTTTGTACAGCCGCTAGCTTCAGCAATGTTCAGTTTTCAGGGTGGAACAAGGCCATTCTGTGAAAGTATGGAAGTTTAGCGCCATGTAGGTGAACTGTACGGTGCCACTGTAGAGCTAAATTTTCTATATAAGTATCATGCTAAAACTGACCTTTGACAAAGCTTGGTAGAACTCAGAGGACCATTCATGTAATAAAATATCTGAAGGCACAGGGAAGTGTTGTAGGCCCTCAATTGTTCCTGATCTATATTAAGAACATAGGAGACAGTCTGAGTAGCCATATTAGATTGTTTGCAGATAATCCTGTCATTTACCGTCTTGTAGAGTCATCATATCAGCAAAAGGAATTGCAAAATGATTTAGATAAGATATCTGTATCGTGCGAAAAGTGGCAATTGACCCTGAATAAAGAAAAGTGTGAAGTTATTCACATGAGTACTAAAAGAAATCCGCTAAATTACGATTACGCGACAAGTCACACAAATCTGAAGGCTGTAAATTCAACTAAATACTTAGTGATTGCAATTACAAATAAACTAAATTGGAATGATCACATAGATAATGTTGCGGGTAGAGCAAACCAAAGACTGCGATTCATTGGTAGAACACTTAGAAGGTGCCACAGGTATACTATAGAGACTGCTTATACCACGCTTGTCCGCCCTATTCTGGAATATTGCTGTGCGGTGTAGGATCCGCATCAGGTGGAACTGACGGATGACATCGAAAAAGTTCTAAGAAGGGCGGTTTGTTTTGTATTATCGCAAATCGGGGAGATAGTGCCACAGACATGATACGTGAATTGGAGTGACAGTCATCAAAACTAAGGCGTTTTTCGTTGCGACGGGATCTCCTGAAATTTCAATCAGCAGTTTTCTCCTCCGACTGCGAAAACATTCTCTTCACACCCACTTACATAGGAAGATAAAATAAGAGAAATCAGGGCTCGCACAGAAAAATTTAAGTGCTGGTTTTTTCCGCGTGCCCGTTCGAGAGTGGAACGGCAGAGAGACAGCTTGAAAGTGGTTCATTGAACCCTCTACCAGGCACTTTATTGTGAATAGCAGAGTAATCACGTAGATGTAGATGTAGACGAGACCCCGTCTTCAATTGCAGAGTCCTACTGCCTATACAGTTCTGTATTATCTGCTGTCAACTGAGCCATCCGATCCACTACAGACTGGTACCTGCTTGCTGTCTCGACTATATAGCTATGCAGCTTTTTTCTAATACCCCAGAGAACCACAGGTCAAACAAAATGTGATTGGCAGAAGTACAGCTAAGTATAACACTAACATGCTATTGTTTAGTCTTTCCGCTTATTCATTAGGCAGGTGCCTTCACCACACTGGCTAGCATATAGTCCACAATTAATGCATGTAGATCACGCAACTTGGACTGATTCCATACAGGGCGCACTATGGCGTAATAGACCCCAGTGTGTCCACTTCACTGGGCACATACCTTAACAACAGTCCTTGCCGAGAACCCGAGAAAATTCTGGTCCTGCGTAAAATCGCTAAGTGGGCCTAACGCTTCTATACAGTCACTCGTTGACCAGTCTGCTATGGCAGCAGAGGATAGCAAAAGTAAAGCCCAAGTTTTAAAATTGGCATTTAAAAAATCGTTCATGTAGGAGAATCGTACAAACCCACCGTCGTTTGACCGTCATACATACTCCTGTATGAAGGACTTAGTAATAAACATCGCTGGTGTAGAGAAACAACTGAAAGAGTTGAAAGCAAATAAGCAGCCAGCTCCTGGTGGAACCGTTATTCTGTTTTATAAAGAGAATTTACAGCATTGGACCTTTACTTAGCTTCCTCGACAGCGAGTGTTCATCAGAGTGAAGGGGATAGTGTGATAGGACCGCTGTTATTTTCTGTATTCATGGAGTACAGGGAAGCAGCAGTCTGTGGCTGTTTGCTGATGATGCTGTGGTGTACGGGAAGGTGTCGTCGTTGAGCGGCTGTAGGAGGACACAAGGTGACTTACACAAAATTTCTAGTTGGTGTGATAGATGGCAGCTGGCTTTAAATGTAGGAAAATGTAAGTTAACGCACATGAGTAGGAAAACCAAAACCATAATGTTCGAGTACAGAACTCCTAGTGTGTTGCTTGACATAGTCACGTCGATTTAATATCTAGGGGTAACATTGCAAGGCGGTATGAAGTGGAGTGAGTATGTGAGGACTAGTAGCGAAGGCGAACATTTGATTTAGATTTATTGGGCGAATTTTTGGAAGGTGTGTGTCACCTGTAAAGGAGACCGCATATAGGGCACTAGTGGGATCCATTGTTGAGTGCTGTTCAAGTGTTTTGAATCGTCACCATGTCGGATTAAAGAAAGACATCGAAGCAAAATGGCTCTGAACACTATGGGACTTAACTGCTGAGGTCATCAGTCCCCTAGAACTTAGAACTACTTAAACCTAACTAACCTAAGGACATCACACACATCCATGCCCGAGGCAGGATTCGAACCTGCGACCGTAGCGGACACGCGGCTCCAGACTGTAGCGCCTAGAACCACTCGGCCACTCCGGCCGGCACATCGAAGCAATTCAAATGCGTGGTGCTAGATACATTACCAGTAGATTCGAACAACAGGCAAGTGTTTCGGAGATGCTTCGAGAACACAGATGGGAATCACTGGAGGGAAGGCGACGTTCTTCTCGAGGAGCACTACTGAGAAAATTTATGAAACCGACATTTGAGGCTGACTGCAGAACGATTCTACTGCCGCAAACTTACATCTCGTGTAAGGACCATGGATATAAGATTACAGAGAGTGGGGGTCGTATATTGGCATATACGAGACAGTCGTGTTTCCCTCGCACTATTTATGAGTCGAATAGGAAAGGAAATAACTAGTGGTGGTAAAGGGCACCGTCCGATACGTACCATACGGTGGCTTGCGGAGTATGTACGTGGACAACAGTCCTCTCTTACATTCCCCTCAAATTGATTCAATTCAGTACCCTAATCGGTTCTAAAGAATGTGATACTAAAACTCGCATGCCAGACCGGGCGACGACCAGCCATCACACTTGCAGCAATTGCAAATACGAAAAGTAAATTTTTCTTCGCTCAACCCACTGTGCCGATGGTCATGTATGTTGCCGAACAACGCTGCTCGAATGCATGAGTCACCACTTCTGGTGCAAGCTGCAACGGGACTAGGGTTGAAGCAGGATGGTTGGTTGGTTTGGGGGAGGGGACCAAACAGCGAGGTCATCGATCCCGTCGGATTAGGGAAGGATGGGAAAGGAAATCGGCCATGCCCTTGCGAAGCAACCATCCCGACACTTGCCGGGAATGATTTAGGGAAATCACGGAAAACCTACAGGATGGCCGGACGCGAGTTTGAACCGTCATTCTCCCGAATGCGAGTCCAGTGAAGCCGGATGGTTGGCAGGAATGCAGGTATGCAGAGCTAGGTGGACGGCCATCGTACAGTCACAGAAACAAGTACAACAGTAGCTGAAGCAACGTCTTGCTGTGGTAAGTGATCGACGACGAAGCTGGTTCCAGTTAATATGTACTATGTCAGCATGCTGTGGCTTCAGGAGGTGGCCAGATGAAGAAGTTGCCTGGCGAGGCAAGTGGCAGTGGTGCCAAGGCGTTGTCATCCCTTCTGCGGAGCACAATACCGCAACAGTCTCAGACAGGTGACGATAACACAGTGGCACAAGTAACTTCGAAAAGTGGACACGCCATTTCACGTAAATGAACAAGTCTATAATGGAAGAGAACACGGCATGTGCTCTGATGCCTCAGACAGAGAACTGGGTCCAGAGCTTTGACCAACGCCGGAAAACACCCTGCCCATTCAGCATCTTAGGCAACAGTAAGACGCTTCCATACTACCTCTTCAAAGGGTCAATGGGGTGGGATCCTCATCAGCCATGAAGCTTTTGCGTTTCGACCCCATTAACTTGTGTCCGTTCCAGTCATTTCTGCGTGACACAGAAATGTGGTCCCTTGTGCATAGTCAGCACCAGGCAGGTGCATTTAAACTTTTGGGTGGCAGCCCACCACTGTTGAACAGCTGGTTACCTGTATGAAATCCAGTGTATGCCATTCAGTGCAGTCCCAACGATTCTGCAGTCACTATCATCAGCAGGCCTCATACCTCTGTCTGTCGCTTAACCACCTGAGCTCTTGGGCAGATCAGCATTCTACTATCCTCACTGATAAACAACTGGAGGGGGGCGGGGGTGGGCTCCAGCCGTCGCCTCCTCTGCTGAGGATCCGAAAAGGACTCTTTCACCGTGTGTTATTGGTGGCAAGACACATCTGGTCATATTCCCAGTGACAGCAGTCAGGCTGGGCTGACCAGCTATGGGCCAGGTAATACATGACTCCATTCACACACAGCAGACACAGGGATAGTGAACGGTCACCACTTCAGCTTATAAGGCTGGGATGGAGTTCGCTGTATCAAGAGACGCTGTAACCGTGTATATGCTGGGCTCATCATCATCACTAGGGGCGTTTTAGTATAACAAATGTAAATAAACGGAAATAAGGTTTGTCTTGAATCCACGAGCTGCTTACAATGTTGCGCCTGCATCCATCTTCAGTGGAGAATCACTTCCCACATCTAGCCATCCTTGGCACCCCTTTATAATGGTGTCGGGATATCTACTGAATATGAAGATGTTCTATGGTCATACAGCAGTACAAGCAATTCCCAATTTTATAGGTTTCTTTTTTGCCTGTATGGTTGTTTCTTCCTGTCCTTTTATATACATTATCTTTTGGGTATACTATGTACTTGTGGTAGAGGTAACTAAGCAATATCTGTAAACAAATTTTGGCTCAGGATGTAATTCAGTATCCGCTAGACTAGGTACCTCAGTTAAATGCAGAATTACGACAACTAAGGGAGGATAGGAGGAAATGGTCACATCCTAATGTACCTATCTTCCATATTAATACTTATTTTTTGACACTTCATTTTCCGGGAAATGATGGGTTATGTATCTGTTGTTTTGGATAAAAAATGGTTCAAATGGTTCTGAGCACTATGCGACTTAACTTGTGAGGTCATCAGTCGCCTAGACTTAGAACTAATTAAACCTAACTAACCTAAGGACATCACACAAAATCCATGCCCGAGGCAGGATTCGAACCTGCGACCGTAGCGGTCGCTCGGCTCCAGACTGTTTTGGATAAAACAGCCAGCTTTTTAACTAGGAATAATCACCAATTATTGAGTGTAGCTAGACTAAAGTTAGAGACGCAAGGGCATATGTAATGTACCAAGAGAAATTAAAGGATGCACAGCCGCTTCACGACTTGAGGGAGGGGTTATTAGAAAGATATAGGAAGGTAAACACATGGAGATACTACAGTGAGCAGCCTAATAGAATATTAAGAAACACACAGAATCAATAGAAAGTTTTGTGGATCACATTTGTAAAATTAATATCAATACATATGATCTCACTGAGGATGGTAAAGCTAATCGGGTCATGTTACAGGAAATCGAACAGAGTGCACCTGATGCGTTTGTAAGTGGATTGTCATCGGTAATGTCGCATGTATTTCATTTGGAATTCCCAAAGAATTTGAATGAAGCAATAGTCTCTGCGGTGACATTCGCTCAAATTGATCTGGCCGCCAACCCACGAGAAAAGAAAGTGACACTTAATAGAGATATCAACTGGTCAAAATGTGGACGTACAGGCCATGTTAAGAGTAACTGTGAAGGGCAGTAAAGCCAAGTATGTATACCTTTCTACCGTCCGAATGGAATTGTAAAGGCAAAAGTTGACAGGGACAGGGAAGGTAGTCACAGAATGGATGTTGTACCGCGCCTCAAATAGCGCAGGGTATGTTGTGTCCGCTCTAAAACCTTCGCAGTTAAGGTTAGCAAGGATCGCCGTTGTGTGAAATCAGTGGTGGACTTTCTTCTGGTCGGCTACGTGAAGGGAAAGTTGTGAGAATTGTTATCAGTTACTGTATCTGAAGTTTCGATGTCAAGTAAGAGTATACTTGGCGAAATAGAATTAAATCTGCCTCTCTGAAGCTAAGGCTGGGCAGGAGGGGGTAATGCTGATTCAATCGGCTCAGCAGTGCTAGGATTCCGAGTGCAAGGAAGTAACTTGTGGGTGAGTGTAGAAGCTGTCCCTATAGTTGGAAATGGCTCAGAATTCATGCTTGGTTTAGATTTTCTCGTTGCACATCACATCACAGTTGACTAAGAACGGTGTGTAGTACAACTGGATGTAACACCGTTTCATTTCGGATTTATGGCCTGTAAACCACGATGGTCACAAGGAAGATCCGAGACGCTGGGAAAGCCAAGTGAATTATGTATACGGTCCCTGAAAGTCGACTTGTTGGATTTCATACCGCTAGGTACTGGAAAATTGGTCTGGGTGGACGTAGGAGCTGATCTTCCGCTTAATTCTTTGTGTACAGTTGAACCTTTGCTTGAGAATGAAGAACTGGATAAAGCACATTGTTTTATTCAATGAAGTTTGTTCTACGTATGGGAAATTAACGGAAGCAGAGCTGGGCCTGTCGGTATTGATAACCTTAGCTCTGAACAAGTGAAGCTATATGTCGTACCCAATTAGCCAATTTAGAAGTGCTCAACAAGGATGTGTTATATAAGGTTTCCACGTCAGTCTGTGTAGTGCTGGTATGGCCTGTCAGTTCAGCCTCATTGAGAAAGAAAGTATCATAGCAAGAGTGACTGGATAAGGAGGACCTGGAGAGGCTGTTGATTCACTCAGTTCGGCGGTGCCAGGATTCCGAGTGCAGGGAATTATCTCCTGGGCGAGTGTAGAAACTCTCCCTATAGTTGGAAATAGATGAGATATTTGACTGTCCTGATCCATTCGCTGCTATGCCACTAACTGAACATCATATTCCGACTGGGAATGAATTAGCTGTCTATAAGAAGTGATACGTAATTCTGCATCATTTGCAGCTGGTGACGGAAGAATTTATAAATCAACTACTACAAGTTGTGATCATACGATAGACTAACAACCCCTGCTCCACACCTGTTTTCATTATCCCAAGGAAAACACCAGACGGCAGTAAAGAATGTCGGTTCTGTTGGGATTACCATTATTTAAACAAGGAAACAGTTGCTAATGACCGCCCTATGCGTAATATAACAGAGACCTTACGTAATATATGCCGGTTAGTTATTTTACAATTGTGAACCTATGAAGCTGGTACCATCAGTTAGAGGTAGTGCCTGAAGATCGTCTGCAAACTACATTCTTCACTCCGTCCAGTTATTATTAATACCACTGTACGCAATTTTGACCGAAAGAAGCGCCAGCAATCTTCTGGCAACTGTTAGATGGCGTTTAAAACCAAAGAAATGCATAGCCAACTTAGACAGGATCATTGAGTTATCAAAGGATATCCAGGAGAATATAATGCAGTTACGCGAAGGCTTTGTCCATTAGCATGTAGCGTAATCAACTCTCAGCCAAGAAAAATTTCATTTCGTATTACAAGAAGTTACTTAATTTTGACGCGTTATCGGATAGATTGGTGTACGCGCTGACCTGTGACAACGTTGGTGCCACGAGAAATTCCCCAACACCACTACTGAAAAGAAATTGCAATTATATTTAGACATAGCTTATCTCTACAGAAAATTTATTCCAAAGTTCACTGAAATTGTAGTATCGCTCACACATTTATCAAAGAAAAGAGTAACATTTGAATGGTCTTGGGACTGTTTCAACAGTGAAAAATTCAGACCTGTTGAATCAGAAACAAAATTGGATTTTAGAAAAAAAAGATACAAAGGACAAAGTACAAAGGCTTTATTTACTACCTTGTAAAAGTTATTTGATGTACTTGTGCCGGCCGGAGTGGCCGAGCGGTTCTAGGCACTACAGTCTGCAACCGTGCGACTTGTAAGTTTATATTTTCTCAATTAGATAAATGTGGATGTTTGAAATGTTTGGGCGACATGTGTCCATTCTTTCCGTTCCCAGGAGCGTGAAAAATTAATCATGTAAGCTCTGTCAACAGCATTCACAACGAATTTTGATTTCGTCCACGACAAACTCTTTTCTCATTGCTTGTCCCTACATTCTAATACTATGTTTCGATTTTTTATTTTATTTTATTTTTTTGTAATAACGATGATCCTTAAATAACCTACCTTTCAACATGCAGACGCCAGACTGCACAGCAGGCAGCTCTCACAACACTCGCAGTTTTGGTGCTTGCGTGTAAACGAAAACGACGACTCGTGGCAGGGGAGACTCAGTACACGAGTGCTGAAGTAGACTCAGTTCACACGAGTAGTCGATTCAGACGAGATAGTCAGTCGTGAATAAGTAACGCAGTGACATTATCACCCACGGGAGTTAGAACACTGGACTTCTCACCTTCCCCTCTTCTGTGAGCAACACATAGTTTCAGACCAATTTACAGGTTGGGAGACCCACGTCTCTTTGTAGAAGATTTATTGAATCGTCGAGTTGCGTAACTTTCCTTCAGGCGGTGACCGTTTTTAAAAAGTTTTCAGGGAGACCGCATTACGGTCAGCAGTTTGCGTTATTAATGAAAGCGGAACTTATGCCAGAAAAATGTAAATAATTACAGGGTGGCGTTGTGCGCAGCGGGATGAGTGATGGTGGCGGGGCGCGCTGGCTGTGACAGGGCTCATTGTTGGGGCGTATCGCAGTTGTTGCGGCTGCCATTGTCTCTCCCCCCGTAACTTGGCGGCTGTCAGAATGGCGCGCCGTCTTCTCTAAGGGAACACGGATTCTGCATCGAGAACGGAGTTACTTCCCCGCCGACTGGAATCGTGTGCGGGCGCCGGGCTCCAGCTATTTGACCTGAGCGGCGCGACGGAAGGTGGCCCTGTTATTATAACTACTACACGAGCTACTTATCTGTTCCATTTCACGGCCGTTTGTGAAACTGCCTTCAGCTGCCGCTCTGCCGAAATGCGAAGTTATACCGAGAACCGCCCGCCGCCGTGCTATGCAATTTGCGAAACTGTCGGGTTATTTCGGAGTGCATTCGTTCGGCAAGTTAAGACACACAACTGCCGGTTGACGTAATGGTGCTACAAAATAACGCCCGGCTTTTGTTACAGTATAATACGAGGCACTAAATTAACTCAAGGATATCTATGTAAGTGTCGACGACTAGCTGACACAATATTATAAGGCAAAACCTCTGCGGAATATTTGACAAATTGTTACGTAACAAGTCTTACTGAAAATTACTTTGTTGTAGTTTCCACACCGTAGAACCCAAATTTTTCTGTGAGCCACTTCACACTGCATGTCGGACGATACTTCATGCAAATATTAGCGATCTACTGTCAACAGTATTGATTAAATAAACTGCAGGTCCGATCTTACTTGTACGAGGATGACAGTACAATACCTCTCGCAGCATCATAAATCATCAGTGATAACTGAGGTCTCATCTTAAATTGCCTGTTATAAAACACTTAATCATAAGACGCATGAGTAACAATGGGTTACATACACTGAAGAGCCAAAGAAACTGGTACACCTGCCTATTATCGTGTAGGCTGAAGTAGTGCTGGAAGTAATTGACACCATGAATCCTGCAGGGTTGTCCACAAATCTGTAAGAGTACGACTGGGGAGATCTCTTCTGAACAGCACGTTGCAAGTAATCCCAGATAAGCTCAATAATGTTCGTGTCTGGGGAGTTTGGTGGCCAGTGTTTCTGGAGCCAATCTGTAAAAATTATGGAGTTGGGGGTGACGCATAGTCCTGCTGGAATTGCCCAAGTCCGTCGGAAAGCCGATCACAGAGCCTCCACCAGCTTTAACAGGCCCCTGCTGACATGCAGGGTCCATGAATTCATGAGATTGTCTCCACATCTGTTCACGTCCATCCGTTCTACATAATTTGAAACGAGACTCACCTGACCAGACAAGATGTTTACAGTCACTAACAGTCCAATGTCGGTGTTGACGGGCCCAGGGAAGGCCTAAGGCTTCGACGTGCAGTCAACAAGGCTACACGAGTGAGCCTTCGGCTCCGAAAGCGTATATCGACGATGCTTCGCTGACTGGTTCGCACGCTGAAACTTGTTGATGGTCCAGCACGGAAATATGCAGCAATTTGCGGAAGGGTTGTATTTCTATCACGTTGAACAATTCCCTTCAGTCTTAGTTGGTTCCGTTCTTGCAGGATATTTTTCTGGCTGCAGCTAGATATTCACGGGACACTCGTAAAATGGTCGTGCGGGAAAATTCTCACTTCATCACTACCTTGGAGAGGCTGCGTCCCATCGCTCGTGCGCCGACTATAACATCATGTTCAAACTCACTTAAATCTTGATAACCTGCCATTGTAGCAGCAGTAATCGATCTAACAACTGCGCCACACGCTTGTCTTATATAGACGTTGCCGATCGCAGCGCCGTATTTTACCTGTTTGTGTATCTCTGCATTTGAATACGCATGCCTATACCAGTTTCTTTGGCACTTCAGTGTATTATGTGTTATAAATATATGTTAGCTTTACATGTTACACCTTATTGATTAGAATCTTTTTTCACCGTACTGTGGTTACAACACACGGTCTATGAGTCCACAGTTCAACCAATAATACAGAAGAATATGTGAATTTACGAGAGTATCAAAACCACGTACTGCTCGTGAGCACGTCCAGGCAAAAGAGTATGTTAACTAGACCTATGATAAAACAGGCGCTGGTAGGCAGATCTTCTTTGACAAGGATTGCATTCATTATAACAGAGATGAAATAAGCAAGCAATTTTTTTTTTTTTGTCATCAGTCTACTGACTGGTTTGATGCGGCCCGCCACGAATTCCTTTCCTGTGCTAACCTCTTCATCTCAGAGTAGCACTTGCAACCTACGTCCTCAACTATTTGCTTGACGTATTCCAATCTCTGTCTTCCTCTACAGTTTTTGCCCTCTACAGATCCCTCTAGTACCATGGAAGTCATTCCCTCATGTCTTAGCAAATGTCCTATCATCCTGTCCCTTCTCCTTATCAGTGTTTTCCACATATTCCTTTCCTCTCCGATTCTGCGTAGAACCTCCTCATTCCTTACCTTATCAGTCCACCAAATTTTCAACATTCGTCTATAGCACCACATCTCAAATGCTTCGATTCTCTTCTGTTCCGGTTTTCCCACAGTCCATGTTTCACTACCATACAATGCTGTACTCCAGACTTACATCCTCAGAAATTTCTTCCTCAAATTAAGGCCGGTATTTGATATTAGTAGACTTCTCTCGGCCAGAAATGCCTTTTGTGCCATAGCGAGTCTGCTTTTGATGTCCTCCTTGCTCCGTCCTTGGTTATTTTACTGCCTAGGTAGCAGAATTCCTTAACTTCATTGACTTCGTGACCATCAATACTGATGTTAAGTTTCTCGCTGTTCTCATTTCTACTACTTCTCATTACCTTCGTCTTTCTCCGATTTACTCTCAAACCATACTGTGTACTCATTAGACTTCATTCCGTTCAGCAGATCATTTAATTTTTCTTCACTTTCACTCAGGATAGCAATGTCATCAGCGAATCGTATCGTTGATATCCTTTCACCTTGTATTTTAATTCCACTCCTGAACCTTTCTTTTATTTCCATCATTGCTTCCTCGATGTACAGATTGAAGAGTAGGGGCGAAAGGCTACAGCCTTGTCTTACACCCTTCTTAATACGAGCACTTCGTTCTTGATCGTCCACTCTTATTATTCCCTCTTGGTTGTTGTACATATTGTATATGACCTGTCTCTCCCTATAGCTTACCCCTACTTTTTTCAGAATCTCGAACAGCTTGCATCATTTTATATTGTCGAAGGCTTTTTGCAGGTCGACAAATCCTATGAAAGTGTCTTGATTTTTCTTTAGCCTTGCTTCCATTATTAGCCGTAACGTCAGAATTGCCTATCTCGTCCCTTTACTTTTCCTAATGCCAAACTGATCGTCACCTAGCGCATTCTCAATTTTCTTTTCCATTCTTTTGTATATTATTCTTGTAAGCAGCTTCGATACATGAGCTGTTAAGCTGATTGTGCGATAATTCTCGCACTTGTCAGCTCTTGCCGTCTTCGGAATTGTGTGGATGATGCTTTTCCGAAAGTCAGATGGTATGTCGCCAGACTCATATATTCTACACACCAACGTGAATAGTCGTTTTGTTGCCACTTCCCCCAATGATTTTAGAAATTCTGATGGCATGTTATCTATCCCTTCTGCCTTATTTGACCGTAAGTCCTCCAAAGCTCTTTTAAATTCCGATTCTAATACTGGATCCCCTATCTCTTCTAAATCGACTCCTGTTTCTTCTTCAATCACAACAGACAAATCTTCACCCTCATAGAGGCTTTCAATGTATTCTTTCCACCTATCTGCTCTCTCCTCTGCATTTAACAGTGGAATTCCCGTTGCACTTTTAATGTTACCACCGTTGCTTTTAATGTCACCAAAGGTTGTTTTGACTTTCCTGTGTGCTGAGTCTGTCATTCCGACAATCATATCTTTTTCGATGTCTTCACATTTTTTCCTGCAGCCATTTCGTCTTAGCTTCCCTGCACTTCCTATTTGTTTCATTCCTCAGCGACTTGTATTTCTGTATTCCTGATTTTCCCGGAACATGTTTGTACTTCCTCCTTTCATCAATCAGCTGAAGTATTTCTTCTGTTACCTATGGTTTCTTCGCAGCTACCTTCTTTGTACCTATGTTTTCCTTCCCAACTTCTGTGATGGCCCTTTTTAGCGATGTCCACTCCTCTTCAACTGTACTGCCTACTGCGCTATTCCTTATTGCTGTATCTATAGCGTTAGAGAACTTCAAACGTATCTCGTCATTCCTTAGTACTTCCGTATCCAACTTCTTTGCGTATTGATTCTTCCTGACTAATATCTTGAACTTCAGCCTACTCTTCATCACTACTATATTGTGATCTGAGTCTATATCTGCTCCTGGGTACGCCTTACAGTCCAGTATCTGATTTCGGAATCTCTGTCTGACCATGATGTAATTTAATTGAAACCTTCCCGTATCTCCCGGCCTTTTCCAAGTATACCTCCTCCTCTTGTGATTCTTGAACAGGGTATTCGCTATTACTAGCTGAAACTTGTTACAGAACTCAATTAGTCTTTCTCCTCTTTCATTCCTTGTCCCAAGCCCATATTGTCCTGTAACCTTTTCTTCTACTCCTTCCCCTACAACTGCATTCCAGTCGCCCATGACTATTAGATTTTCGTCTCCCTTTACATACTGCATTACCCTTTCAATATCCTCATACACTTTATCTGTTCATCTTCAGCTTGCGACGTCGGCATGTATACCTGAACTATCGTTGTCGGTGTTGGTCTGCTGTGGATTCTGATTAGAAGAACCCGGTCACTGAACAGTTCACAGTAACACACCCTCTGCCCTACCTTCCTATTCATAACGAATCCTACACCTGTTATACCATTTTCTGCTGCTGTTGATATTACCCGATACTCATCTGACCAGAAATCCTTGTCTTCCTTCCACTTCACTTTACTGACCCCTACTATATCTAGATTGAGCCTTTGCATTTCCCTTTTCTGATTTTCTAGTTTCCCTACCACGTTCAAGCTTCTGACATTGCACGCCCCGACTCGTAGAACGTTATCCTTTCGTTGATTATTCAATCTTTTTCTCATGGTAACCTCCCCCTTGGCAGTCCCCTCCCGGAGATCCGAATGGGGGACTATTCCGGAATCTTTTGCCAATGGAGAGATCATCATGATACTTCTTCAATTACAGGCCACATGTCCTGTGGATACACGTTACGTGCCGGCCGCGGTGGCCTAGCGGTTCTAGGCGCTCAGTCCGGAACCGCGAGACTGCTACGGTCGCAGGTTCGAATCCTGCCTCGGGCATGGGTGTGTGTGTGATGCCCTTAGGTTAGTTATGTTTAAGTAGTTCTAATTTGATCATTGCTGATTCTTCCGCCTTTAGGGGCAATTTCCCACCCCTAGGACAAGAGAGTGCCCTGAACCTCTATCCGCTCCTCCGCCCTCTTTGACAAGGCCGTTGGCAGAATGAAATTGGTACCCAAATTTACGTCGAAATAGTAATGGGTGTTGCGATACGGAGCGAGAAGAAAGTGACTTTTTAATACATTAGTACTCGCCCTTATTCTCGTGCAATGGTCTTACGTGAGATGTACGATGGAGGTAGCAGGATTGTTCCACAGTCATGCTGAATATCTGTTCCTTAAGTTTTTCCGTTAGAGTTTTGTGATAAAAATGTCGTGATTCTTCCAAAGATACCCCTTTAAAATATTTTATGTAGCTGTTGACTTATAGCTCGCCGATGTCTGTCGGAGGTCGTGTTGTACCACTGTAGCTGACGCGAAAATCCTTATTATTACTACCAGTTCCACTGTTACTAATCATCATCAGTCAACCTGTGCCTGAAGGTGGTTAGTAACAATCGAAAACGGCAGCAGAAATAAGGATTTTCACAGAAGAAAAAATGATAAAACATGATTTACGCAAAATTTCTAAGTTTATCGAAATTTATCGGGTGGACAGAAAATCTCATCATCTTTCGAACGAGCATCCGCGATAGTATTATTTCTTGTTCCGAAACTTCGGATGATAACCGTACAGCCATCTTCAAGGCAATGGAATTAAAATCCCTTGACACAACTGAAAATTTAAGTTTCCTGACTATAAGTCTTATTCTATGGTACAGGCTGATCTGTCAGGAGTACTTCAAGATCACACAGGGTCAGGGGTCGTACCAATGATGAACTGCTCCTATTCAACAATGTGTACTCATATTTCAGAAGACATCATTTTCCTTCGATATAATATGTAACGGAAACAACTAAAAGCCTTACTTTTGTAAACATAACAGATGCCACTTACTTCAGTTTTTGAAAGACTGTCTCTTATCAGCTTCATTCTCATAACAATAAAAACAGATCACTATTTACGTATCAAAAGTCTATCTATAATAGAATTAAAGGAAAATTAGGAAGCAAACAATGGTTCTAGGCAATACTGTAACGCAAATTCGCAATGGAACATGTAAATGGAAAGCTTGTGCCAATTTCTAATACGTAAGCTGTGATTTAATAAAACAGCAGCTACAACGAATGCAGTCTTCAAACAGTGGAAATAACACACAATTTTATGTCATCGATCTATAAGTTCGAGTGCTTTAGAAATACTGCGTAGGCATTTACATGTAACCCTAAACATTGTTATTATCTTCAGCTCAGAACTGGCAACAGTTAATTCACCCCACCCCCCCAACCCACCCCCTCTCCGAAAAAACAGACAGTATGGCGCCGGTCCAGAGACAGTGTGTCCTGCATTATTTCGATGTCTTCTGTCTTCCCCAACTCGAAATATACAACGGAGGAAGCAGCCAAATCACCTTTCTTCCAAAGATTCCAATTTACTTTCTTTGCGTTTCTCTGTCACACACTCGTATGGGGAATAACACCCTTTTGAAACCAAGCAACGAGTCTCTGAATGTGTTGTGTTTTTGCTGTCATGGCTGCTTAATAGGGAGCTCAAACGATGCAACAGTGCTGTAGAATTGCTAGTACTATCGTCTTGTATGTTACTTCCTTCCTAGATGAGCTACAAGTTCCCGGAAGGCATCCAACAACTTTAAGTAACCCATTATCCTCCCAATCTACTGTTTTTAGGTGTTTCTTCCATTTCACACATCTCCTTGGTATTAACCATAAATACCGGATGGTTATAGTTAAACTCTCCCTATTTAACAGCTTAATGTCATAAGGAAGAGAAATAATGAAGAATCAATTCAATTGAAACACTTTTAACGTGCTGCTACGGTAAATCATTCCATTACTTACCGGTTCCATTATTGCTACAAAAGGGGCTCATTATGGCGCTCATTAGCGTCCAGAAGATGCGCTTCAGATCAGCACATGTGTGAATGTTCTCCTGGTAAACCCTCAAGTTCAGGTAGCCCCACAACCAGAAATCACAGGGAGTGAGATCAGGTGCACGTGCAGGCCAAGTATTTGGAAACGATCGGCTGATAATTCGATCATTCCCATATGTTTTTCGGAGGAGCAGGTGAACTTCGCGAGTGAATTGCGGTGGGGCCCCATTTTGCATGAAAACTGTTCAGTTCAACGCGTCTCTCTCCTGTAGGGCGGGTATGACATGCTGGCGAAGCATATCGCAGTAACGCTGGCCAGTCACACAGCACGTTTTTGGTCCTTGAGCAGATGAACGTAGCCGTGAAGCCACAACATACGGTGACACGTTGACCATACAGAGGAACTTCATGACAGTGACTGGAGGTGAAGATCCCCAACTCGGCAATTCTGTGTGCTCACCTCACCCGTCAGAGAAAAATGAGCTTCGTCTGTCCATAGGATGGTCCAGGGGTAGCCCTCGTCAACTTCAGTCCTTGCGAGAAAGTGGAGAGCGAAGTCAACACGGCGTTGTGCGTCATGTGGAGCAAGCTGCTGTATGATACGGATCTTGTACGGATACCATTTGAGAATGGTTGGAAGCACCTTCCGTACAGTGGATCACGGGATGTTCAACCGTCGTAACACAGCACGCCCACTGCCTGACGATCGGGAGATGCGCACAGCGTTGTCTGCCATAGCAAAGAGATTTCATCAACCACCTGTGGGGCAATCGGTCGTCAGTCTCTTCCCGGACCGATGCCCAGTTCTCCAGTTGATTCGAACTTTTTCATCGTGCTCCGCATAGCAGGTGGAGAAAGAGGACCCCCCCCCCCCCTAATCCTTTCAGCAGGCGATATTCTCGAAGTGTAGCTGCAGCATTACTGTTGTTTTGATAATAGAGCTTCACCAATAATGTCCTGCTCCTTTTGTCCAACCTCATATTCACAAACTTCCTGGCAGATTAAAACTGTGTGCCCGACCGAGACTCGAACTCGGGACCTTTGACTTTCGCGGGCAAGTGCTCTACCATCTGAGCTACCGAAGCACGACTCACGCCCGGTCTCACAGCTTTACGTCTACCAGTATCTCGTCTCCTACCTTCCAAACTTTACAGAAGCTGTCCTGCGAACCTTGCAGAACTAGCACTCCTGGCAGATTAAAACTATGTGGAAGGTAGGAGACGAGATACTGGCAGAAGTAAAGCTGTGAGACCGGGCGTGAGTCGTGCTTCGGTAGCTCAGATGGTAGAGCACTTGCCCGCGAAAGGCAAAGGTCCCGAGTCGACTCTCGGTCGGGCACACAGTTTTAATCTGCCAGGAAGTTTCATATCAGCGCACACTCCGCTGCAGAGTGAAAATCTCATTCTGGAAACATCCCCCAGGCTGTGGCTAAGCCATGTCTCCGCAGTATCCTTTCTTTTAGGAGTGCTAGTTCTGCAAGGTTCGCAGGAGAGCTTCTCTAAAATTTGGAAGGTAGGAGACGAGATATTGGCAGAAGTAAAGCTGTGAGACAGGGCGTGAGTCGTGCTTCCGTAGCTCAGATGGTAGAGCACTTGCCCGCCGAAAGGCAAAGGTCCCGAGTTCGAGTCTCGATCGGGCACACAGTTTTAATCTGCAAGGAAGTGTCATATCAGCGCACACTCCGCTGCAGAGTGAAATTCTCATTCTCATATTCACAAGTCAACAGGTGCACTGCGACTGGTCAGGTGTGTGAGGATATGGTTCACGATGACTATCACGGCACCTGATGGCCATAGTTGGAACTGAACGGTGGTGCTGTGAGCATGGGTATCATGTATCCCATGCTCTCGACATTAATACTACGAAGTTTGGTACTCGTACGGTAATTAGTTTCCGCGTTATAACGTATAAATTAGGGAAAGAGTAATTACAACCACCCGGTGTTACTCGATGTGACAGACTCCAGAAGTTTGCTGCCAATCCTGTAATTGGATACTGTCTGGATATTTCCATTTCTTACGAGGATTATCGGGTATTCAGCCGCATTTACCGAAGACTGCGATTCATGACACCAATTTTGCTCCAGTCGATACGGGAAACTCAAATGATTCTTGAGAGTGTAAGACAGTCGACTGCGTGTCGCTGTACGCTCCACCACGATCGAAGAAGTCAACATTTTCAACTAAAGTTGTAAGGAAACAGCTGTGCATCTGCTTCTTGAAGTTCCTGCGTAATGAGCATTCCATGAGGTTTCGGGCTGGCAGCCTGATGACGTCGACGTCTTGCCGCGATATTTCGGCAGGTAACCGTTCAGCCATCTTCACATGCACTACCCGTGCAATTTGTACCCTCCCCCACACGCCGACACACCTCATATTGAACTGTGGGATACAGATGGAGCTGTAGATGTACCCGCGATAAAACCGGATGTCATATAATCCATAGGACCGTTCTATCCTAAGTTGTGTTTTCCAATGTTGTAAATTAACAAAATAACGTTAAAGATTAGTATCAAGTTAAAAGCGAGTACGAGCGTGTATAGTAATAAATTGGATCAATTTAATTTCACTAATTCCAGACAGAGGTGACGAGCAAATTGCCCACATCCGTGTAAAAGACACAGCTAAACGTGTTGCTCCATTAGGAACAGAAAGTGAAAATGCTGCCTACTTACTGTCTGCAATAATTTTGCGCACGGAGATGAGCCTGTGAGGACCGCGCTGGCTAACTGAGCGGCCATCCAGGGGCCCGGAGTCGGCGCGTCTGCAGCTGAGAGGGCATCCGTCACACGGGACGCCCCACCTTTCTACAAATTGGCGCCATTTGCCGCGGAAGACGCGGTTCCTGACTCTCTGAGTGCTCTGCATTTACGTGAGTTTTATGTAACAGTTGGTGAGGTCTGACATTCGTACGAGGCTACACCGCGACGTGTGCAGTCGCTGACTGCAGTTAACCTTACAATTTAAACAACAAGCTTCTTTCAAACATAGCGTGTTTCACGTACGACGTAAGGGTTGTATACAGCATTGCGAGGGAACCGGTACTGGGGAGGCAGGCTCCTATAGCCACATGCTGTGCGGCATCAAACAACATAGAATAGTCAATTTTGTTATGGAGACAACTGAGGTGGGGAGGGGTGGGAAAGGAGTATGTGAAAGCGAGCGTTGTGCTAGAGTATGTGTGTGCACAACTAATACAGGGTGATTCAAAAAGAATACCACAACTTTAGGAATTTAAAATTCTGCAACGACAAAAGGCAGAGCTAAGCAGTATCTGTCGGCGAATTAAGGGAGCTATAAAGTTTCATTTAGTTGTACATTTGTTCGCTTGAAACGCTGTTGACTAGGCGTCAGAGTCAGTTAATGCTAAGATGGCGACCGCTCAACAGAAAGCTTTTTGTGTTATTGAGTACGGCAGAAGTGAATCGACGACAGTTATTCAGCGTGCATTTCGAACGAAGTATGGTGTTAAACCTCCTGATAGGTGGTGTATTAAACGTTGGTATAAACATTTTACAGAGAATGGGTGTTTGTGCAAAGGGAAAAGTTCTGGACGGCCGAGAACGAGTGATGAAAATGTAGCACGCATCCAGCAAGCATTTGTTCGCAGCCCAGGAAAATCGACTCGCAGAGCTAGCAGAGAGCTGCAAATTCCACAATCAACTGTATGGAGAGTCCTACGAAAAAGGTTAGTTATGAAACTTTATCGTCTGAAATTGGTTCAAGCACTGTCTGCAGCTGATAAGATTAAAAGAATCGATTTCTGTGATTTTATCCTTGCTCAAATGGAAACAGGTGAATCTTTCGTTTCAAAGATTGTGTTTAGTGATGAAGCAACTTTCCACACTAACGGGAAAGTCAACCGTCACAATGTCTGTATATGGGGCACTGAGAATCCGCGGGAAACAACTCAGTATGAACGTGACTCGCCTAGGGTGAACGTTTTCTGTGCCATTTCAGCCAATAAAGTTTTTGGTCCCTTTTTCTTCGAAGATGCTACTGTAACTGGACTATAGTATCTGGAGATGTTAGAGAATTGGCTGTTCCCTCAGCTCGAACAAGAAGCACAACAATTCATATTTCAGCAGGATGGAGCGCCACCACATTGGCACTTATCTGTCCGTAACTACCTGAACGTCAACTACCCGAGGCGATGGATCGGCCGCCAGGCAGCCCGTGACAGAGCACTTCATCACTGGCCTCCAAGAAGCCCTGATCTTACCCCCTGCGATTTTTTCTTATGGGGGTATGTTAAGGATATAGTGTTTCGGCCACCTCTCCCAGCCACCATTGATGATTTGAAACGAGAAATAACAGCAGCTATCCAAACTGTTACGCCTGATATGCTACAGAGAGTGTGGAACGAGTTGGAGTATCGGGTTGACATTGCTCGTGTGTCTGGAGGGGGCCATATTGAACATCTCTGAACTTGTTTTTGAGTGAAAAAAAAAACCTTTTTAAATACTCTTTGTAATGATGTATAACAGAAGGTTATATTATGTTTCTTTCATTAAATACACATTTTTAAAGTTGTGGTATTCTTTTTGAATCACTCTGTATTTCAGCGCTGCACCAGACAGAACCCGCAGAAGTTGGTCAGACAGCTTAACAGCGGTGAAAAGCAGCTACATGACTGCTGGAGGTGCATCATACGTCCGATGTACAACAGGGCTCAAAACAGCTTTCACGAGCCGCCGTGTCTGCTCTGTACCTTGGATACGTCGAATCACAGCCGCTGGATCATCTCTCTTCGGCAATAATGCATTGATGGCAATTGTCACATCGAGCAGTAACGATTGTCGCAACACCAGACGGTGAGCGATTATTGTATTCGTAACCATCTCCTCGCCATTGTATCCAGAAGAGTATCTCTGCTCACCACACGTTACAGCGTACGGAGATAGACCTCTTCGCAGCAGCTCTGCCCTTGGACTCCCACATTGTGACATAAGATGGTTTGGATTGAAGAACCACGGCAGAGGCTGCTAAGCCCCGATAGCACTGTATAGTTTTATTGGAAATCACGGGCATCGTTGAGGCAGATGGTGGATGTATTCTCGTATAGTGGATGCGTGTGTGAAATTTGAGTCCTAATAGCTTTGATATCGTTTGTCACCGTCGAATGATACTGAAGATACCATTGCGATCTGGTCCTTAGGTTTATTCACCAACAACAGTACTACGCCAGTGACGCATACGTTCAGCAAGACATTGTGCAACCTGATCAGTCTAAAAATGTGCGAATTCGTTAATTAAGTAAGTAGGGTAGATAACTGGAGGAGGGGCTCGTTTAGCGTAACACGCAGTGGGTTATCTTGGGAGACAGCAATACGCACTAGATACGAATCGAATTCGCCCAGCGTTCCAACTATTGGTGATGTGGTACACCAGTCAATATGAGAGTTGTTTTATAAACTCGTTTAAACATATTATGTGCTAGTGCCGGATCTCTCTATAGATAATGCGGCACACAAACAGATAAAATACGATAACACACAGAACAAAGTTGGCAGGATTCACAGGCAGTTGGCGCAAAAGTCTTCCTCCTTCAGATAATGTGACGTATTTGGCGACAGGAGGAGCATCCGACAACGCAGTCAAGGGAAAAGAAATCTGCAAAACTATGAAAACATTCGACACTGTAAGACTGGACAAACAGCAGAAAAGACAGAGACGATAGAGAATTTATAGAGAGAAACGGATAGCATGAAATTAGAAACAGCGGGAATGAGTGAAGTGCGGGGACAGGAAGAATACGATTTCTGGTAAGGTGAGCACAGGCTTCTCAACACGAAACCAATTAAAGTTACCACCAGAGTACGGCTACTCGTGGGTAAGAAAATAAGTATGCTGGTAAAATAATACATACATGATAGCAAACGTATTTTCGTACCGAAGAAAGAAACAAAGCATAAACCATCCAAACACAACTCCGCAGATGAAGAACAGACGGAAATAATGCGTGATGTAATTATTCAGTTCGATAAGGGGGTTGAAAATGTGATTGCTCTAAGTGTTGGAACTCGATAGTAGGAAAAAGAAGAGTAGGAAAAAGAAGAAAAGGGAAGACAGCAGGGGACATGGACAGGGAAAAGGTATGAAACTTTAAGCCGCCTGATAGAATTATTCACGAGACACAATTTAAAAATTGCAAACACATGGTACAGGAATGATGTAAGAATGTTGTGTACTTGACTGGGACTTGGAGACACTGGAAAGTTTCAGAGGTACAATGTAATTTTATGTCAGATATTCAGAAACAAGATTTTGAACTACACAACATTTTCAGGGGCATATGTATACTCTGACAATAATTTATTGGTTTGGAACTGCTGATTGAAACTGAAGAAATATAGAAAATTAAGGAGTTAGGTACGTGACAAGTTGAAAGAATCGGAGGTTGTTAACGGTTTCTAACACATTATTAGGCATCTAGGCAACATATGAAAATTTATTTCATCACGAAAGAAGTAACTGCCAAGGCTCTTGTTCGACTGGTTATGTAGTATCGTTCATCAGCCTGGGACCCTTACCAAACAGGACTCATAGCAGGATAGAGAAGATCCAATGAAGAGCCGCGCGCTTCCCCGCGGGATCGTTTAGTCGGTACGAGTGCGTTACGGAGATGCTCAACAAACTCCAGCGAATGATCCTTGAGCAGAGACATTGTGTATCAAGAAGATGTTTACTACTGAATTTTCGAGAGATTGCTTTCCGGTAAGAGTCGGAAAACATACTACTTCCTTCCACATTGCTCTTGCGAAATAGCCACAACCTGAAAATTAGAGCTAATAAAGAGGCCTACTGACAGTAATTATTCCCACGCGCCATTCGCGAGTGCAATAGGGAAGGGGAGGGAACAGTTAGTGGCACCAGCCGTACCCTCCGACTCACACTGTTAAGTGGCTTGCGGAGTATTGATGTACATGTAGGTGTGTGACTGAAACAGGGGAAAGGAATACAACGTAAGACGAATTTGTAAATTTGAAAGATGAAATAACAAGCGCAGCAGAAGTCCAAATAGGCATAAAGACAAAACAATAGCAAATGACGCAGGCAAAAATAAATACAGATGTGTTAAACGTCAGATTAACAGGTAATGGAAAGCAGTAAAACAGCTATGGTTAGAGCAGAAACGGCAAACTGTGGAAGTGTGCGGACGTGTGGGACACATAAATACCACGTATAGGAAAACCGAAGAAACCTTTGGAAAAAAAAGACAAGAAAGTGCATGAATATCATGAGCTTAGACTGTAAACTGTTGCTGACCTTAGAAGCGGAATCAGAAACGTGTAAGTAAAATACCAAAGAGCTGCGAAAAGAAAATAAATTTGAAAACAATATCATGGAAAGGGAAGTAGAATGAGGTGAAGATGAGATGGAAGACATGAGACTGGGGAAAGAATATTACAGATCACAGATAGATCCAAGTCGAAACAGTGTACCAGAACTAGGCGACAAAATTATTTTTCTTAGTATGCCAAACAAACGATACAGGCGAAACATCCCAAATAAAACAAATACTGACAGGCGTGAATATTATCCAACCATCAGTTTAATAAGTCGTGATTGCCAAATACAGACGCGAGTTATTTACAAAACAGTGAAAAACTGCTAGGAGCCAATCTCCTGAACAGTTCAGCCGCGGCGCGGAAGAAATTTAGGAATCCGTGAGGCAATAGTGACCATAGGATTTATTTTAGAAGACTGTGTTGTTGTGGTCTTCAGTACGAAAGCTGGTTTGATGCAGCTCTCCATGCTATTCTACGCTGTGCAAGCCTCTTCATCTCCAAATAACTACTGCAACCCGCATCCTTCTCAATCTGCTTACTTTACTGCATTCATCTTTAGTCTCTCTCTGTGATTTTACCCACCACAGTTCACTCCAACAGCAAACTGATGGTCAGATGATGTCTCATAATGTGTCCTGCCAACCGATCGCTTCTTCTAGCGAAGTTGTGCCATAAATTCGTTGTTTCCCCAACTCTGTTCAATACCTCCTCATCAGTTACATGATCTACCCATTTAATCTTCAGCATTCTTCTTGTAGCACCACATTTTAAAAGCTTCTATTCTATACTTGTCTAAACTAGTTATCGTCCATGTTTCACTTGCATACATGCCTACACTCCGGACAAATACCTTCAGAAAAGATTTCCTAACACAAAATTCTGTATTCGAAGTTAACAAATTTCACTTCTTCAGAAACGCATTTCTTGACATTTTATATTCTCTCTGCTTCGGCCATCATCAGTTGTTTTTCTGTCCAAATAACAAAACTCATCTATTTCTTTAAGTGTCTCGTTTCCTAATATAATTCGCTCAGCATTGCCTGATTTAATTCTACCACATATCCTGGTTTTGTTTTCGTTCATGTTCATCTTATATCCTCCTTTCAAGACATTGTCCATTCCGTTCAACTGCTCTTCCAAGTGTTTTGCTGTCTCTGACAGAATTACTGTGTCATCAGTATATATTAAAGTTTTTATTTATTTTCCCTGAACTTTAATTCCTACTCCCAGTTTTTCTTTGGTTTCCCTTACTGCTTGGTCAGTGTGCAGATTGAATATCACTGGGGAGGGGCAACAGCTCTGTCTCACTCCGTTCCCCACCACTGCTTCCTTTTCATGCCCCGTGACTCTTATAACTCCTGTCTGGCTTCTGTACAAGTTGTAAATAACTTTTGGCTCCCTGTTTTTTACCCATGCTACCTTCAGAATTTAGAAGAGAGTATTGCAGTCAACATTGTCAAAAGCAACTATAAACGCAGATTTCCCGTTCCTTAACCTACGTTCTAATATAAGTCGTAGGGTGAGTATTGCCTCGCGTGTTCCTACATTTCTACGGATTCCAAACTGATCTTCCCCAAGGTCGTTTTCTACCATTTTCTCCATTTTTTATAGATTATTCATGGCAGTATTTTGCAACTATGACTTATGAAGCTGATATTTCGCTAATTTTCGCACCTGTCAGCAACTGCTGTCTGTATAATTGGAGTTATAACATTCTTTTTGAAGTCAGAGGGTATTTCGCCTTTCTCATACATCTTTCAGGCCAGATGGAAGTGTTTTGTCACGGTTGGGTCTCCCAAGGCTATCAGCAGTTCTCTCGGAATGTTGTCTACTCTCGGAGCCATGTTTCTACTTAGGTTGGTTCAAATGGCTCTGAGCACTATGGGACTCAACTTCTGAGGTCATTAGTGCCCTAGAACTTAGAACTACTTAAACCTAACTAACCTAAGGACATCACACACATCCATGCCCGAGGTAGGATTCGAACCTGCGACCGTAGCGATCTCGCGGTTCCAGACTGCAGCGCCTAGAACCGCACGGCTACTTCGGCCGGCTACTTAGGTCTTCCAGTGCTTTGTCAAATTATTCAAGCTGTATCATATCTCCCATCTCATCATCAGCTACGTCATCATGCATTTCTATAATATTGCCTTCAAGTTCATTTCCTTTCCAAGGGCCCTCTATATACTTCTTCCACCTTTCAGCTTCCCCTTCTTGGCTTAGGACTGCTTTTCTATCTGGGCTCTTGATATTCATACGGCTGCTTCTTTTTCCTCCAAAAGCGTCTTTAATTTTCTTCTAGGCATTTCCCCTAATGAAATAGGCTTCTAATTTTTTACATTTGTCCTCTAGCCATTTCTGCTTAACCATCTCATTTTTTAGATGTTATATTCCGTTTCTTCTGCTTTATTTACTGAATTTTTATATTTACTCCTTTCATCTATTAAATTCAGTAATATCTGTGTTATTCAAGTATTTCTGCTAGACCTCGTCTTCTTACCTATTTGATCCTCTGCTGCCTTCATTATTCCTACTCTTAAAGCTACCCATTCTTTTTCTACTGTATCTCTTTTCCCTGTTCTAGTCAACTGTTGCCTAATGGTCCCTCTGAAACTCTCAACAACCTCTCGTTCTTTCAGCTTATCCAGGTCATATCTCCTTAATTTCATAGCTTTTTGCAATTTCTCCAGCTTTAATCTACGCATCATAATCAGTAACTTGTGGCTAGAGCCCACATCTGCCCCTGGAAATTTCTTATAATTAAAATCAGGTACCGAAATCTCTGTCTTGCCATTATATAATCAATCTGAAACCTTACAGTGTCTCCGGTCTCTTCCACGTTTACAAACTTCCTTCATGATTCTTAAACCACGTGTCAGCGATGGTTACGTTATGCTCTGAACAAAATTCTACCAGGCGGCTTCCTCTTTCAGTCCTTTCCCCCAGTCGATATTCACCTACGATTTTTCCTTCTCTTCCTTTTCATACTAACAAATTTCAGACCACCACCACAACTAAACTATTGTCTCCTTTAACTATATGAATAATTTCTTTTATCTCGTCATATACTTCTTCAATCTCTTCATCATCTGTGGAGCTAGTTGGCATAGAAACTTGTACTACTGTGGTAGGTGTGGGCTTCATGTCTGTCTAGGCTACAATAACTTATTCACTGTGTTGTTCATAGAAGCTTACCCGAATTCCTCTTTTCTTATTCGTTATTAAATCCATTCCTGCAATATCCGTATCTGACTTTGTATTTATAACGCTGTATTTACCTGACAAGAAGTCCTGTTCCTCATGCCAACGAACTTCACTAATTCCCAATATATCTAACTTCAACTTATCCATTTCCTTTTTTAAATTTTCTAACCTACCTGCCCAATCAAGGGATCTAACATTTCACG
This sequence comes from Schistocerca nitens, assembly GCF_023898315.1. Classification (NCBI taxonomy): domain Eukaryota; kingdom Metazoa; phylum Arthropoda; class Insecta; order Orthoptera; family Acrididae; genus Schistocerca; species Schistocerca nitens. The sequence goes on along the minus strand of NC_064616.1, from coordinate 802,606,938 downwards.
CGCCGACCCGTACACCGCCAGTTTTGTTTCTCCTGACGAACACATCTTTCTTAGAAGTCCCCGCTCAGATATCCGAATGGAGGACTATTTTAACTCCCGAATATTTTTCCCAAAAGGATGTCATCACCATTTAAGCATACAGTGGAGCTGCGTCGGGAAAAATTGCTGTAGTTTGCCCTTGCTTTCAGCCATTCGCAGTACCATCACAGCAAGACGGTTTCGTTTGATGTTACAAGGGCAGATCAGTCAATCAGCCAGACTGTTGGCTCTATAACTATTGCAATTGCTACTGCCCCTCTTCAGGAACCACACGTTTGTCTGGCCTCTCAACAGATACTCCTCTGTTCTGGTTGCACCTACGGTACGGCTATTTGTATCGGTGTGGCACGTAAGCCACCCCACCAACGACAAGCTCCATGGTTCATGGGAGAAGATTTTAGAAGATTATAGCATTTGTAACTTTAGTGAATGCTTTGATAGTGTTGTCCACCTCCATAGTTGAGTGTTCAGGGTAGATGGCTGTCAGGAGGAGGACCTGGGTTCTGTTCATGGTGAAGACAAGGATTTTTCCTTGGTAGGAGGACTGGCACGATGTGCAGTCAGCCTGGTATTGTTAACTGAGGAGCTACTTGACCGAACAGTAGCGGCTCCATCCACTGCAAAACGGCTAGGCGAAGGGTGTGCTGACCGCCTGCTGCTCTGTACCGCAACCGCATGGCATGGCGTCACAAACCAGAGGTTAACAAGGCGACCAGTAGAGATCCCTAGGGCCTTCACGGTCTCGCGAGGAGCTCGTTTTTCACAGAGTTAACTGGAATAATCAGGAGTTATAAAGGAAGTAGGGTTATAATACAGCTAGCGAATTTTCATCCACAACTGGTTGAGAAATTAGAGTCATGAAACTTCCTGGCAGATTAAAACTGTGTGCCGGACTGAGACTCGAACTCGGGACCTTTGCCTTTCGCTGGTAAGTGCTCTACCATCTTTCTTTTTATTGTTCGTTGCATTTGTTCTGGGTGAACATCCCATGACACCCGTTCAAGGTCATCGTTGATCCGTTCCCTCAATTTTTTTTTTAATTACAGTAACCAGGTAACCCTCTGACCGAACACACCGAGCTACCGTGCCGGCAGTATCTGAGCTACCCAAGCACGACTCACGCCCCGTCCTCACAGCTTTATTTCTGCCAGTACCTTGTCTCCTATCTTACAAACTCTTCGCAGGAGAGCTTCTGTACAGTCTGGAAGGTAGGTGACGAGGTACTGGCAGAAGTAAAGCTGTGAGGAGGGGGTCTGAGTCGTGCTTGGGTAGACCAGGTGGTAGAGCACATGCCTGAAAACGGAAAAGATCCCGAGTTCGAGTCTCAAAATGGTTCAAATGGCTTTAAGCACTAAGAGACTTAACATCTGAAGTCATCAGGCCCCTAGACTTAGAACTACTTAAACCTAACTAACCTAAATACATCACACACATGCATTTCCAAGGTACGATTTGAACCTGCGACCATAGCAGCCGCATGGTTCACGACTGAAGTGCCTAGAAACGCTCGTCCACCGCGGCCGGCGTTCGAGTCTCGATCCACCAACAGTTTTAATCTGTCAGGAGGTTTCATATCAGCGCATACTCCGCTGCAGACTGAAAATCTCATTCTGGAAAGGAATTCATATTTCACAGGGAAGAAATAAATACTTTAAGATACGTCTTCGGTTTTATTTCCGTCAGAGACGGAATAGGATTTGGAAGATCAATTTAAACAGAACTGATAGTGCTGTGATAAGAAGCAATGAGATGAACAACAACGAAAGTGGTGGAGTGTAGTTGAATTACATAGCGTGTTGCTGTGATATTGAAATCAGGGAACGAGACGCTAAAAACAACAGATGAAGTTTACCGTAGGGATAAAGAAATAACTTATGGTTGTCGAAGTATAGAGAATGTTAAGTATATATTGTGGAAAGTCTTTTCTCAAGATATTTGTCTGGTGCGTAGCCTGGAAACTGCGTATTAACGGCACTTTCACTTTGTTCACATTTTTGTTCTCTTTAGATGTCGAAACAGCCCTCTCAAAATTTTTGCAAAGATATCATCTAATAGGTAATCGGTAGGTAGTTCAAACTTCTTGGGCTATCTCTCTGTGAGGCACTGCTGTAGTAACGTGTCTCACTTCCGGCTAGTTCCGTTTGCTTCCATCCAATGAAAGTAGCGCATGATCAAGTAGGCAATGTGGCCGAAATCGTTTGAATTCGAATTTTTTCTGGAAAAGAAGCAAGGAAGTCAAAGCAGCTCGGAGGTGGCAGCTGCAGTTTTTGAGATTTTTGTCAGATCGTTGCAGGTGTTTTGCAGACGCTGTTAATGGTCAACGTGTAATACATTTCAGTCGTGGGATGCTCTTATTCGAACATATATTTTTCTAGGATTTCGCATGCTAAACTGGTGGTGAACTCTGGACGTGGCCTGATATATTGAGGCGCGAGGCATTGCAGATCCATTCAGGTAGCTCGTTTTTCATAAGTTGGAAGCTGATTGCAGGATCGTTCCGTAATTACTCAGTCGGATGCATTATTAAGTCGGTTTTGTAGTTCTCTTCTGCATTTTGGACTATTCAATGCCTTACTGGAAGACTTATACCGGTCACCTGTATTTCCGTGATTACTACAAGTTCGTTACATTTTCAAGTATACTGTGACACCCATGTAATTAAGGTTTTATTTGGTCACTGTCACTTTGAAATTAATACAGAGTGTCGTTTCAGTACTACAGTCTTTCATTTTAGTGTCACAAACCACTTACATAATTTTCGTTCGCAATTTTGATGCACGCTTTCTGACGCTATATTGAGTACAGATGTTTCCAGCCTTCCCCTCTGTCTATTCGGTTATTATCATGATACACAAAACGATAAAGCTCAGTAACTTGTAGCTCTCTTACGTTATTAGTTATACTCTCTTCTAATGTATGAATCATTTTCAGGTTTGGAAAGGTAAATTTACCCCCTGTTTCCGGAATAAACATTGCAGTGGGTGATTTTCTGCAGTATACGAACTTAGGTGACAGCAAAATAGTTTGTCCGGTGTCGGCAGATAAATACGATATTGCAGTGCCTATGTTACTCAGAATTACATGCATGCGTGTCCAAAGGTACATTGCATCCTAATTCGGAATAAGACAGGCACTGCAATATCGTATTTATCCATCGACACCCGGCAAGCGACTTTAAAGTAAAATGTCTCGCCTGTGCGGGAATATACAAAATGGATATAAGAGTGCAAGTTGTAAACAAATGACTGATGACATCAGGAAGCTTGGCTCTGGCCGTGAGTCGTGCACGGATAGCCAAAAGTTAAGGCAACCGCTCGCGATAAGCGAAAAATCCGGGTTAGAGTCCCGGTCAGGCACAAATTTTCACTGCCGTCATTCCATTCTTCAGCTGATGGCTGTCCATATTCGCAGTTGCGAATACAGTAGATGTATTATCAATTTAATTTAAAGTGAAAATCGAATAACAGTGTTCACTTCATCACGCATCTTGCTTGCAACAAATTTCGAAAGGAAAACTTTATCCGAATTAGGCAGCTGCCATCGGTCGGAGACAAAAGTAGAGTTAACGGGAGGAGAAGGACGCTGGAATGAAGGAAACGGTTCGTTACTGCGAAGAGCGCGAATATCTGCACGAAAGTATTCGGCCAAGTTTGCGGGGCGGCTGCTTTCATTTCGGCCGGCGGCCCGACGTTTTTGCGGCGCGGGCGACACGCCGGCTCATTAGGGGAGCACGCCCACGCACCGCCGCACCTCCCCCACCCCTCCCTCTCTCTTCCCCACCCATCCACGCCCACCCAAGAATTCGTGTACGTGCCGCCGATACGCACACAACGACAGCTCACGCCGTGCAGAAACTCGCTACTTTAGTCGCTGTCAGCAGGCAAAAATGTCTACTATACCCCATTTCTAAAATTAGCTTCCTTTTAAATAGACACTCGTAGATAGCTTCCTGAACGGATAATCCGTTCATACGTTACTTGTATCTACGAGAAACCGAACAGAGCCATCACTAACACGTCATGAATGGGGAAGTAGTTGAGTTTTAAATGTTTAGCAAGAACTATGAACCCTTACTGTTGAGAAAAGACATGTCGTGATAATTACCAGTATCTAGATGAATTTTCCTATCTCTTGGATTCCTTGGTCCAAATCCCGTCTATTCTTCTGGCTAGATATATCCTACGCAAATCGCTTTAATTTTTATTACTTTTGTCATCACGTCTTTCACTCAAGTCCATCCGCAGTTTCATTAATTTCTTTTCCTGCCACTTCTAGTAAATGTCAACATGCATCACTTCTAGGCGCGCTGAGAAACACTCAGTTCTTGAATAGTTTTCACATTACGCTCAAGTCTCTTTTCCATAATTCAACGCAGGTAATACACTGACTGCCGTTTTCCTTTTGAGACACATCGGATGTTTAGTTCTGAAAATCTTATTTAATTTGTAAGATACACTATAGACCATTTTTGCTATTCTGTTTATTTTTTTAGATGACTACGCAGTCGCCCGCAGCTGCCTTAAATACAAAATCTCGTAAACTGTATGTATGACTTCATTGCTAATTGGTACTATTTTCTTTTCCGTAGTACGAAAAAAATGTTCAAATATGTGTGAAATCTTGTGGGACTTAACTGCTATGGTCATCAGTCCATAAGCTTACACACTACTTAACCAAAATTATCCTAAGAACAAACATACATACGCATGCCCGAGGGAGGACTCGAACCTCCGCCGGGTCCAGCAGCACAGTCCGTGTTTCCGTAGTACAGTAATACATTATTTTACTTTTGTTTTCGTTGATTTTAATACCTATCTCCAAAATACGCAATTAGTCCAGTGTCATCCGCAAAACAGACGTTAGTTAGTCAGTTATGTTTTCCAGAGCTCATATCCACGATATGCTTTATGATGTGGGACGTGTCAATAGAACAAATGCAGAAAACATAAATCTAAAGAAATGAACAAATGTATTTGAATGGCTACACGCTGGCAATTAACAATTTTTTTTTGTAAGAACGCCAAATTATTCTGTCCAAGAATTCCTCTTTGGTACGGAAAGTTTTGTAAGTGACAAATGTGTTTAATCTACATTTTAAAACACTTCTTCTCTCTGTCGATATTTCATTTCTACTAGTAGAGTATTAAAGAGTTTTATAGATGCATATTTCAGTCCTTTTTATGCCAAAGTTAGATTCATTAAAGGATAATGCAGATCAGGTTTTCTTCTACTGTTGTATATACACAATGTGATCAAAAGTATCCGGAAACCCGTAAAAACATACGTTTCTCATTTCAGGTGCATTATGCTGCCACCTGCTGCCAGTTACTCCATATCAGCGACCTCAATAGTTATTAAACATCGTGAGAGAACAGAATAGGGCGCCCCGCTGAACTCACGGACTTCGAACGTGTTCAGGTGATTGGGTGTGACTTCTGTCATACGTCTGTACGCGAGATTTCCACACTCCTAAACATGCCTAGGTCCACTGTTACCGTTGTGATAGTGAACTGGAAACGTCAAGGGACACGTACAGCACAAAAGCGTACAGGCCGATCTCGTCTGTTGACTGACGGAGACCGCCGACAGTTGAAGAGGGCCGTAAAGTGCAATACGCAGACGCCTATCCAGACCATTACACAGAAATTCTAAGCTGCATCAGAATCCACTGCAAATACTATGACAGTTAGGCGAGAGGTGAGAAAACTTGGATTTCATGGTCGAGAGGCTGTTCATAAGCCACACATCACGCCGGTAAATGCCAAACGACGCCACGCTTGGTGTAAGGAGCGAAAACATTGGACGATTTAACAGTGGAAAAACGTTGTGTGAAGTAGCGAATCACGGTACACAATGTGGCGATCCGATGGCAGGGTGTGGGTATGGCGAATCCCAGTGAACGTCATCTGGCAGCGTGTGTAGTGCCAGCAGTAAAATTCGGAGGCGTTGGTGTTATGGTGTGGTCATGTTTTTCCTGGAGGGGTCTGGCACCCCTTGTTGTTTTCCGTGGCATTATCACAGCGCAGACCTACACTGATGTTTTAAGCACCTTCTGGCGTTCCACCGTTGAAGATCAATTCGGGGATGGCGACTGCATCTTCCAACACGATCGAGCACCTTTTCATAATGCACTACCTGCACAGAGTCCTTACCTGAATCCTATAGAACATCTTTGGGATGTTTTGGAACGCCGACTTCGTGCCAGGCCTCACCGACCGACATCGATACCTTTCCTCAGTGCAGTACTCCTTGAAGAATGGGCTGCTATTCCCCAAGCAAGATTGAACGTATACGCGCGAGAATGGAAGCTGTCATCAAGGCTGTGGGTGAGCCAACACCATATTGAATTCCAGCATTACCGATGGAGGGCCCCACGAACTTGTACGTCATTTTCAGTCAGGTGTCCGGATACTTTTGATCGCATAGTGTATGAGTGTCTCCGCTACTCTCAGAGTCACATGGATTGCTGATAAATTTCGTGAGTGAATAGAACTGCTGAGTAGAACTGCTTAAAGAGATACCTACAGATGTACCCGTGTGAACCTAACACATAATTCTAATTACTTTCTTTTGTGAAAAGAATACTGTTTGCCTAAGTGAGAAATACTATCCGTAAGACATTAGTGTATGAAAATGTGCAAAATATTTGAACTTATTCACTTCAGCACCCCAAAATTGACAGTTACTGTTATGCCAAAAATAACCGAACCTATACATTTTAGCAGGTCTTCCACTCGGTTTCTTCAAACTTAAGTGTTCGTCAATATGCACTCCTAAGAATTTGTAACGTTCTCTCCTATTTATTATTCCTTGCCGGCCGGAGTGGCCGAGCGGTTCTAGGCGCTACAATCTGGAACCGCGCGACCGCTACGCTCGCAGGTTCGAATCCTGCCTCGGGCATGGATGTGTGTGATGTCCTTAGGTTAGTTAGGTTTAACTAGTTCTAAGTTCTAGGGGACTGATGACCTCAGAAGTTACATCCCATAGTGCTCAGAGCCATTTTTATTATTCCTTTTTGGTGTACTAAGGAAATAGCAGGTGGGATTCTTTTCAGTATACAAAACTGGTTGAACTGTGTTTCTTCAAAGTCAAAATCCAGACCATTTGTGCAAAATCAGTCATTAACTTCCGTAGGAACATAATTTACTATTTACTCTGTTGATGATCCTTTGCTCGGCTTCGCAATAATGCTTTCAACGCCTGCAAAAAGGGATAATTCTGCCTCCTGATTCAAATAAAATGGTAGATCATTAACGTAAAATATAAATAGTACTGTTCTAGATGTTCCACTCCTATGTCTTCCTGCTTCCTTTTCACGGTTTAAGAATCTCCAAACTTTCACTTGAACTGCTAAGAATAGTTGTGACGATTCGGGAACTATTTACGTGACTCCTTTTTCAGTTGTAAGTATTTCACAGTCCCCATGAAAACTGCTGGATATAGTCGGATTGGCGTATCTACTCGTCAGTATACTAACGTAGTTTGAACTAATACTACGTTTCTTAAGCGCTATTAATATTGATTGTATTGATACTCGCCGGCCAAAGTGGCCGTGCGGTTCTAGGCGCTGCAGTCTGGAACCGCGAGACCGCTACGGTCGCAGGTTCGAATCCTGCCTCGGGCTTGGATGTGTGTGATGTCCTTAGGTTAGTTAGGTTTAACTAGTTCTAAGTTCTAGGGGACTAATGACCTCAGAAGTTGAGTCCCATAGTGCTCAGAGCCATTTGAACCATTTTATTGATAGTCAGTCAAAACATTGTCGGTGTCTACGAATGGTGGACAAAATAGTAATTCATATGCAATGCTTCGTTTTATAATTTATTCACGATCTGAAAGTATTCCATTGTGCTATATTAATTTCTAAACCTGTTTTGTGCCTTCGCTTGATTGAAATATCAAATTTTTTTCTATGTGAGTGACAGTAATTCTAGTAAATATTTTGTCCATCATGGTACATTTGATACTTCGAAATAAATTTTGACTACAGTTATTTAGGTGTCATATGTCTCTTATCTTTTTGAAAGGGCAATAACTGGTAAACTATTCCAGTTGTGCGGAACCTCCTACCTCACTACGTGTGATATAAACAGTCTTACACGTGCCTGTGGTAATACTATCCCAGCAACATTAACCCGTTTCCTTGAAACGTCGCCATCTTTATTCGCACCTCGAAATTCTTTATATGGGGCATAACATTAGTTCTGTGTTTCTAATTCATGTCTTGAACTATACAAACAACTGAAGAAGTCTCGGAATGTTTGTGCTAAGTATACCGTTGAAATGTGATACATGATATAGTTACCAAAAACAATAAAAGATAATGTTACGCCATGTAACAGCCAACTCTGGGACATAACCTTAGCCGAGAATATCAGACGAGCTTTATGGAGCTATCCATACGAAATCACTTCTCTCCTTTCTTTCCTTGTTTTTCTACAGGAGTATGGCGTTTAGAAGACGTCATCTTGCTTAACAAAACCGCCTCCGTATATTATTTTCTCGAAGTGTATTCTCCATTCTTTGATATCTGTCAAGCCAAGATCAGGAAGCATGTCGTATATTAATATTACACTTGATTGCAGTGCCTTCCTAGTGGAATGTAATTTTCCCATAATTAGCCTTCCGTAACATTTTGTTATTTTTCACTCTCTCGAAAAATCCAAGATGCCGTATTTTAAGCGTCCTAGACGTCATTTTCTCAACGAAATTAAGGACATATCCGACCGTTTGTCTCCCTGAGACATCCATACATGAATCGTACAGTGCATAAACTCCCTAAGTTAAAGTTACAGATATCAGTCTCCTGCCCAGCCTACGCAATGGCGGCAGGGTGGTGACAAATTCCTGGTCAGGCTCTGCAGAACACGTAGCTCAGTCTCTCTTCTTAAATCGTGCTTGACTTACGGTCAACAACCAACAACTTTGTTATTAGATACACGCGAAAGAATGTAGCTGGTACAGAAAGAGCTGCAATGGCAGTGTTCACTAGACGTTTCGCACCACAAACTCCTGATTGTGCGTAATCTGAGGAACTGCAATAGTAACACAGCTCGCAGTACCCTTAGTAAAATCTCTGTTACATGAACCACTAAGACTGGTGTGGAAACCGGTAAACCACCGTGCGAATCTCTCATAAAGTAGTGTCTCCATCAAGAATCTACAGAACCGAAAATCTCTAAGTCCATGTTTATAGTCAATATCCTCCTACCCTACAGACGAGCTAAAGAACAGGAAGAGTGCCAGGGGCAAGTGTACATTCCATTCCAAACCTCTACACTTTGCTGTTGTCAGATGTTCATGTGATATGACTAATACAGTCCTGACTAAATAATAACGCATTAAAAAACACTTTATTACGTTTTGAATCAGATAACAATTTATTAGTAATCAACGTTTCTGACAATGGTGGATATGTCCTGTGTGTATTTTACGTAGTTTGTTGGTCAATGGCGTATGTTTAAACCAGAAACGGGAAACGTGCCTTGGGCATGGATGTGTGTGATGTCCTTAGGTTAGTTAGGGTTAAGTAGTTCTAAGTTCTAGGGGACTGATGACCTCGGATGTTGAGTCCCATAGTGCTCAGAGCCATTTGATCCATTTTTTGGGGAACTTGTCGATAACTAATGCCGACGTGTGCGACCACGGAGAAAAAAAAAAGCATATTTCAAGCGGTAAAACGGAGGTTTACTGTAGAGTATGAGACTGTTTTTCCTTACTGTTACTCCCAGCAGAGCGGGGGCTTTCGTGCTTTTGTAGCATGTGGATTTCTGTTGGAAGAGGAAGCGGAATGTTCTATCTGCTTATATTTCGATTTTGTACTAGCAAGTTCCATAAATTTAATCCGTCTCTAACATCAACAGCAATATGAAAACGAGTGATAAGGACACATTTTCGCTGAAAATAAAACATCACAATTGATTAAATTAAAATTCGCCAAGTAAAGAAGCAAAACCATGTAAGCGTAGTCTATAGCAGTAGGCTTGATAGCAGTCAGCCAGAATACATCGTTTAAACTGAAGTCACTATCATGATGTGTTTACAAAACTTAGGTGGCGTGTTTTATTCTTGTCGCTAAATTACGATAGTTGATAGTGAAGGTGCATAAATCTTCGTTGATCAGCTTACGTCGAACCACATGAATGGTTGTCGTTAACTCTCTTCACTCGAGCGATAATGCCCATAACAAAGAGAAAGAAACAGGTTGTAGGTTAGCGGGGAACATCAGGAGCATGTCATCTAGACTAAATATTTGGGACTAATACTAACAAGCAATATGAAACGGGATGGACACTTAAAATCTGCAGTGGTAAGATCGAATAAATGATTTATATACAGGGTGTTTCAAAAATGACCGGTATACACTCCTGGAAATTGAAATAAGAACACCGTGAATTCATTGTCCCAGGAAGGGGAAACTTTATTGACACATTCCTGGGGTCAGATACATCACATGATCACACTGACAGAACCACAGGCACATAGACACAGGCAACAGAGCATGCACAATGTCGGCACTAGTACAGTGTATATCCACCTTTCGCAGCAATGCAGGCTGCTATTCTCCCATGGAGACGATCGTAGAGATGCTGGATGTAGTCCTGTGGAACGGCTTGCCATGCCATTTCCACCTGGCGCCTCAGTTGGACCAGCGTTCGTGCTGGACGTGCAGACCGCGTGAGACGACGCTTCATCCAGTCCCAAACATGCTCAATGGGGGACAGATCCGGAGATCTTGCTGGCCAGGGTAGTTGACTTACACCTTCTAGAGCACGTTGGGTGGCACGGGATACATGCGGACGTGCATTGTCCTGTTGGAACAGCAAGTTCCCTTGCCGGTCTAGGAATGGTAGAACGATGGGTTCGATGACGGTTTGGATGTACCGTGCACTATTCAGTGTCCCCTCGACGATCACCAGTGGTGTACGGCCAGTGTAGGAGATCGCTCCCTACACCATGATGCCGGGTGTTGGCCCTGTGTGTCTCGGTCGTATGCAGTCCTGATTGTGGCGCTCACCTGCACGGCGCCAAACACGCATACGACCATCATTGGCACCAAGGCAGAAGCGACTCTCATCGCTGAAGACGACACGTCTCCATTCGTCCCTCCATTCACGCCTGTCGCGACACCACTGGAGGCGGGCTGCACGACGTTGGGGCGTGAGCGGAAGACGGCCTAACGGTGTGCGGGACCGTAGCCCAGCTTCATGGAGACGGTTGCGAATGGTCCTCGCCGATACCCCAGGAGCAACAGTGTCCCTAATTTGCTGGGAAGTGGCGGTGCGGTCCCCTACGGCACTGCGTAGGATCCTACGGTCTTGGCGTGCATCCGTGCGTCGCTGCGGTCCGGTCCCAGGTCGACGGGCACGTGCACCTTCCGCCGACCACTGGCGACAACAACGATGTACTGTGGAGACCTCACGCCCCACGTGTTGAGCAATTCGGCGGTACGTCCACCCGGCCTCCCGCATGCCCACTATACGCCCTCGCTCAAAGTCCGTCAACTGCACATACGGTTCACGTCCACGCTGTCGCGGCATGCTACCAGTGTTAAAGACTGCGATGGAGCTCCGTATGCCACGGCAAACTGGCCGACACTGACGGCGGCGGTGCACAAATGCTGCGCAGCTAGCGCCATTCGACGGCCAACACCGCGGTTCCTGGTGTGTCCGCTGTGCCGTGCGTGTGATCATTGCTTGTACAGCCCTCTCGCAGTGTCCGGAGCAAGTATGGTGGGTCTGACACACCGGTGTCAATGTGTTCTTTTTTCCATTTCCAGGAGTGTATTTGAAACGGCAATACAAACTAAACGAGCAGCGATAGAAATACACCGTTTGTTGCAATATGCTTGGGACAACAGTACATTTTCAGGCAGACAAACTTGCGAAATTACAGTAGTTACAATTTTCAACAACAGATGGCGCTGCGGTCTGGGAAACTCTGTAGTACGATATTTTCCACATATCCACCATGCGTAGCAATAATATGGCGTAGTCTCTGAATGAAATTACCCGAAACCTTTGACAACGTGTCTGGCGGAATGGCTTCACATGCAGATGAGATGTACTGCTTCAGCTGTTCAATTGTTTCTGGATTCTGGCGGTACACCTGGTCTTTCAAGTGTCCCCACAGAAAGAAGTCACAGGGGTTCATGTCTGGCGAATAGGGTGGCCAATCCACGCCGGATAGCCCAAAGCAATCACACGATCATCGAAATATTCATTCAGGAAATCAAAGACGTCGGCCGTGCGATGTGGCCGGGCACCATCTTGCATAAACCACGAGGTGTTCACAGTGTCGTCTAAGGCAGTTTGTACCGCCACAAATTCACGAAGAATGTCCAGATAGCGTGATGCAGTAATCGTTTCGGATCTGAAAAATGGGCCAATGATTCCTTTGGAAGAAATGGCGGCCCAGACCAGTACTTTTTGAGGATGCAGGGACGATGGGACTGCAACATGGGGCTTTTCGGTTCCCCATATGCGCCAGTTATGTTTATTGACGAAGCCGTCCAGGTAAAAATAAGCTTCGTCAGTAAACCAAATTCTGCCCACATGCATATCGCCGTCATCAATCCTGTGCACTATATCGTTAGCGAATGTCTCTCGTGCAGCAATGGTAGCGGCGCTGAGGGGTTGCCGCGTTTGAATTTTGTATGGATAGAGGTGTAAACTCTGGCGCATGAGACGATACGTGGACGTTGGCGTCATTTGGACCGCAGCTGCAACACGGCGAATGGAAACCCGAGGCCGCTGTTGGATCACCTGCTGCACTAGCTGCGCGTTGCCCTCTGTGGTTGCCGTACGCGGTCGCCCTACCTTTCCAGCACGTTCATCCGTCACGTTCCCAGTCCGTTGAAATTTTTCAAACAGATCCTTTATTGTATCGCTTTTCGGTCCTTTGGTTACATTAAACCTCCGTTGAAAACTTCGTCTTGTTGCAACAACACTGTGTTCTAGGCGGTGGAATTCCAACACCAGAAAAATCCTCTGTTCTAAGGAATAAACCATGTTGTCTACAGCACACTTGCACGTTGTGAACAGCACACGCTTACAGCAGAAAGACGACGTACAGAATGGCGCACCCACAGACTGCGTTGTCTTCTATATCCTTCACATCACTTGCAGCGCCATCTGTTGTTGAAAATTGTAACTACTGTAATTTCAAAAGTTTGTCCGCCTGAAAATGTACTGTTGTCCCAAGCATATTGAAACAAACGGTGTATTTCTATCGCTGCTCGTTTAGTTTTTATTGCCGTTTCAAATATACCGGTCATTTTTGAAACACCCTGTATGTTTGAAGGGTTCTGTGAAAGTAAAGAATATCAAACATAAGATGATAATGGGACAATTATGAAGTCCTTTCCACGTACGTATGACAAGAGAAAAAGAAAGAATTTAGAAACCTGTCGTTAAGATAGTGATAGGTCTGAACACCCATTCTAAACTGTAACTGAGACGTATGGGTCACTTAAATGAGAATCTTTGTAAGTGGTATTGTAGGTGGTATTTGATGAAGGCTATGAGGCAGCCTGCTGCAAATGTCATAATTATATGTCTTGCAATAACCACGTGAGTAACATGAGGAAGACTTCCCTCTGTTAACAATCGACTGGAATGCGATAGAAATTCGGTAACATTGGTAAGACGTACCCTCCACCACGCACCATAGCGTGTCTTGCAGAGTATACAGAATGCTTAAAAGAAGTGTCACATATCCGTACAGGAGGTACGAAGGAAATTCTATAAACAAATGTCCGGAAACAAATACTTGTTGAGGTACAAACAATCTTGTCTGTGCGGAGAATGACCAGCGCTGAGTGGTGTTGGCTACGTTCCTGTTGACGTACGTAGCTCATGTTTTATTTGTTGTGCTCTCTGTGCTTACACATCCGACTGAGATGTTGCTGTCAGACATAAGATCTACAATTGTCTCCCGCCAGGAGACATCGCCTGATTTCAACGACTCTTAAGACAGTTTTCTGAACAGTTAAAGCACTCAGTAGTAAAGCCGCTTTATAAAAAGGAAGAAAGGGATAGCGTAGCCAATTTTAGACCCTTTTTTGCCATAAGTTTCTGCTAAGGTTACTGGAAAGGTTGTGTGTGTATGGATAATTGATCATTTTATTTCACAAAATTTGCTATCAAATGCAATGTTCAGTTTTAGAAGTGGTTTTACAACTGAAAATGCTATATTCTCTTTTCTCTTTGAGGCACTGGATAGGTTAAACAACAGGTTTATTCGATTTAAGTAAGGCGTTTCATAGTGTTGATCACAAAATATTGCTCCAGAAGTTGGACCTTTATGGAATACGGGGAGTAGCTCACAATTGGTTCACTTCGTACGCTAACAACAGAGTGAAAGGACATTATCGGCAGTGTTGGGAATGGCTATGATGAGGGATCTGATTGGGGCACGGTCAAATTCGGCGTGCCCCAGGGATCAATGCTGGAGCCATTCCCGTTCCTTATTTGTATAAATGATATACTCTCTAGAATTACAGGCGATTCTAAAACATTTCTGTTTGCTGATAGCAGTAGCTTGGTAGTAAAGGATCTTGTGTGCAACCTTGTTACTGTTTCAAATAGGGCAGTTCATGACACATGTTCATGCCTTGTAGAAAACAAACTAACGCTAAATCACAGTAAGACTCAGTTTTTACAGTTTCTAAAACACAATTCAACAAAACGAGACGGTTTATTTTCACAGAATGGGCTTATGATTAGCGAAACTCAACCGTTCAAATTTCTAGGTGTTCAGATAGATAGTAAACTGTAGTGGAAAGCAAGCGTTCAGGATCTTGTTCAAAGATTTAAGGCTCCCATTTTTACTATTAGAACGGTATCCGAAGTAAGTGACAGTTCGACACGAGAAGTAGTCTACTTTGCTTATTTTCATTTGTTTATGCCGTGTGGTATTATATTTTGGGGCAGCTCTTACCATTCTCAAAGGATATTTTTGGCTCAGAAACGGGCGGTTCGGGCAATAAGTGGCGTAAATTTGCGAACCTCTTGCCGACGCCTGTTCATTAGTCTATGTATTATGACATTGGCCTCTCAATATAAATATCCCTTGCTATCATTTCTTATTAATAGTATTAACTTATTCCCAACACTTAGTAGCTTTTACTCAGTTAATTCTTGGCAGAAATCCAATCTGCACTTAGATCGCACTTCCTTGACTCTTGTGCAGAAAGGTGTACAGTATACTACTGCACCCATTTTCAATAAGCTACCACAAGAATTAAAAAATCTTAACAATAATCCACTCACTTTCAAATCGAAACTGAAGAGATTACTCTTGGGTCAGTCCTATTCCGTCGAGCAGTTCCTTGAAAAATTAAGCCGATTACTATGTTATATTGTTGACTGAGTTTACACAAACTTATGGTTTGTCTTTTTTTGGAGACATAAACATTTTATTTAATCTGTTATTCTATTTATGTTGTAATTTCATTTACTGATATGTTTCATGGCCTTGGAGATTTTCTCCTCAATTTGGTCCTATGCAACTATACGCGTAAAATAAAATAAAATAAATAAAAGTGCCTAATGCAGTCTTAATAAACGATTGAATGATCTAGGGGGCTCAGTACCAAGACCCTCCTGTTTACCTGACCTTGATCTGAGAGGCCTTGCCACGATTAGCGCGGCTGCCCCCGTCAGAGGTTCGAGTCCTCCCTCAGGCATGGGTGTGTGTGTTATCCTTAGCGTAAGTTAGTTTAAGTTAGATTAAGTAGTGTGCAAGCCTAGGGACCGATGTCCTCTGCAGTTAGGTCCGATAGGAACTGATCAACACCTGAGACTTCTGGCTATGTAGACGTGTGAAGGTGTTGGTGTAAAACATTCCCATCGGCAAATGTGTGTGCATGAGCTCGCAGTTCTTTGAGAATGAGTGCTGAAGGATGTGTAAGAATTAGTGATAACCACACTGAGCGCCTCCTCAAGTCTCAAGAGATACGGCTATCTTAGGACAGAATCGACCATAGGAAATTCCTTTTCGCCTCATATTCATCACAAAGACGCGGATGTCGCCGAAGTGGCGTCAAACAGAAAGACTTGTACGAGGCGGTCAAACAACCGCAGATAGCCGAAGTGGCCGTGCGGTTAAAGGCGCTGCAGTCTGGAACCGCAAGACCGCTACGGTCGCAGGTTCGAATCCTGCCTCGGGCATGGATGTTTGTGTTGTCCTTAGGTTAGTTAGGTTTAACTAGTTCTAAGTTCTAGGGGACTAATGACCTCAGCAGTTGAGTCCCATAGTGCTCAGAGCCATTTGAACCATTTTGAACAACCGCAGATAGGGTCTCCCGGCCAGTAATTCCATACCATTATTTCGTTTCATTTCTCGTAACGTACCTCAACAAGACGGAGACAAGAACTAAAGGTGGCACGATAGTTGCAAAACTAATACTCACGTTTTTATAGGCCACATTAAACCCTCTTGAAGAGCCCAGTAGTGAAATAAGGCCGACAGTACTGTGCCGACTATTGTGTTACGATCACGTTACAAAAAAGTCCTCTGGCTTTTTGGATCTTGCAGGTCTATTTTCAGTAGACAGTGCGGAGCATTGTCACGGAAACTACTTGGCAGGTGTTGTGTATGGAGCTACGGGAGGGCACGGAACGGCCGCCTACGTCCTTGGTGTAGCGGCCTCGTCATGACTGTCGATTATTTGTCCCTGCGGACAGAAACACGGAGGCCATTTGCTCTCGCACCAGCTGCGCTCTTCGTATCACAAAAATAATGGTCACAGACCTTCTGGGGCGACGCTGCATAACTCTCTCCGTTTTGATTTATCTCGAACAAGAGCAATCCCGTGTCCAGCCTGGACAACACCCGCATGCGGAGGGCTCCACCTGTGTACTCGAGTTGAGTAAACACTACGTACAACAGTTTGGCTGCTGTAAACTGCAGCTGCTTCGGCGACACCAAAATAAGTGCACTGCTGGCTTCCGTGTGGGTCGAGAGGCAGCCCCCTCCGAATTCTTCAGGAATGCAGCATATCCTTAAGACAATGACAGTTCGGTTTCACTTACTTGATACTTTTCATCGAATTAGACGGAAACATTGTATCGTGATCACCAACTACTCTCGTTCAGCCACTGCCGTACCCGCTTTGGTGTGCTACAAGTATATTTGACAATGAACTATTCGTGATTTGGTAGATATTTAATTTTAATTTTGCTGCTGCATGAATGCATAACTTTGCAATTGGGTGATACGCAATAAACTTACATTAAACATAAAGAAAACTAACATAATTAATTTAAGCTTACAAGAAACAAAATAATATTGTCAAACGAAATGTCGCTGATAATTCCACAAATCGTGTAAAAGATCAGTGAGATGCAAAGAGAGTTTTGGTTGGACATGGCCAGGTAAAGTAAAACATAAAGTCATCACAGCAATAAAACAGTTAATGAGAAGGAAAAACGTGAATATAAATATAGCCGTACGATGACATTTTCAAGAACTAATAAAATTGATTCAATCCTCAGTTAGTGAAATATAGGTAAATAAAGCTGTGAAGAAAACCAAGGAGATATCCGGAAAAGGAATGAAAATTCAAGGAGAAGAAACAAAAACTTGGCAGTTTGCCAAGGATATTTTAATTTTCTCAGAGACTGTTAAGAACTGGGAAGAACAGTTGAACGGAGTGGACAGTCTCTTGGTAAGAGTATTGGATGAACATGAGTAAAAGTAAAACAAGGATATTGGAATGTAGTCGAAGTAAGTCAGGCAATGCTGAGAGTATTAATTTAGGAAATCAGACACTCAAAGCAGTCACTGAGTTTTGTCATTTGCGCAGCAAAATAACATGATCACCGAAGTAGGGAAGACATAAAATGTAGACTGGAAATAACAAGGAAAGGATTTCTGAAAAAGATGGATTTGGTAACTGTGATATAAACTGAAGGCTTAGGAACTCTTTTGTGAAAGTATTTCTCTGGAGTGCAGTCTTGTACGGAAGTGAAAGGTGGACAATAGGCTATTCAGAAAAGACAAAGGTAGAAGCTTTCAAAACGTGGTGCTGCAGAGGAATGCTGAGGATTAAACTGGCAGATGGAACAAAAGATGAAGAGGAACTGAATCGAACTGGGAAAGAAATAAATTTGCGGTACAACTTGGCTAAAGGAAAGAGTCAGGCAGTGGGGCACATCATGAGGCATCAACGAACTGTCAGTCTGATAAGAAAAGGACGTATGGAGGGAAGCAGGTTTAAATAGTTGTAGGAGCAGTAGATATGAAGAGAGGATGAAGCTTCCACAGGACAGACAGGACAAACTAAGAAGGAGAGCTGGTTCGAACTAGTCTTTGGACTGAAGACCACAATAACAATAACAGTCAAATAAAACCAGGCTACTACTGCCTTTAGTCACCTGCCCGTTACCGGGGCATCAAATTGTATAACACGTTAGCCTAAATGAGTTACGAAACAACTAAATCAACGTATTTTAAAAGGTAATTAAGCATACTTCTTAATTAATACATATTTTACAGTGAAAGTTTATTTTGAAAGACTCCAGTAGCGGTAAAAGTTTAATGTAACTGAATGATAAAACACCTCCATCAAAGTACAATATCTCGTATCATCGTTCGATACCACACTTGTAAGGGGTTGCATTTATCGACCGCGATCCGTAGTAGTATCGCTGGACCCGCGAGTCGAGACTAGTGCCACTTGGGCCGCTCCGCGGCTTGTAACAAGTCTCTAGCGTGCGTTCGACCACTCTTGCTCGGGACGTCAAGTAGGAAAGTAGTAAAGCCTTCAGCTGATAGGAAGCAACCTCTAACAAAGCGCTTAGTTAAAGTATGGCCTATGTCATGCCTCTATAATCCTCTGTTTGTAAGTATATTCCTCCTGACTATGAAGACTCCTGTACCACCACCTAAGTACAATATATTATTTTTTACCAACGACTTCTAATTATTTTAGTCTTTGTTGCCGTAGACCATGCAGCCAGCTCCTTATCGACTTCACTGACAAACCTGCTGTGTATGCAAAGAAGAGATCTGTATGTTTCTATTTAGCATTGGCCACCAGTCATTCTACATTAGCGACGATTCGTTCGTCATCATCATAACACAATATACATTCAGATTATAACCATGTTACTGCAAAATGTTATGCCCAGGATCTGTGAAGGATAAAAACAACCTTCCAGAGCTCAACATATTATTAATTAAACGACGCTGACTCAGCTTTTTATACAGACAAATTAGGTAGCATGATGAATATATTGGAAAGACAGTAATACCGTCGTTCGACCCGAATGTCAGCTTAAAGCCCGTGTGTGTACGGGGCGGAGGGCGAGAATGCGGAGATAGAAGGGATGTGTAGCATGCACAATGTGTGGAGAGTGAGTATTGCCATATCAGAAGACGTGAATAACTTTTTGCGTCATCGGCTGATTTGTTTGCAAGGGAGCATATAAACAATCATATATGACGGTAGTATCTGATCCCGAAAGAACAGTTACCGTGGATGACCATGCAGCTTTGCTAGAAATGAAATGATAGTTAAATGGACACCCTAGCTGCAAACAGGCGTTGATGTACTTCATTAGGGACAAGTTGAAAATGTGTGCCCCGACCGGGACTCGAAGCCGGGATCTCCTGCTTACATGGCAGACGCTCTATCCATCTGAGCCACCGCGGGCACAGAGGATACTGTGTCTGCAGGGACTTATCCCTTGCACGCTCCCCGTGAGATCCACTTAGGAGTTCAGCTACGTTCCGTGGCCTCGTGCTGTGCTCTCCATTAGATACCTCCAGTCCCAAGCTCTGTTATCAATAGCAGGCACTATTGTAGTTGCAGCCGGCCGAAGTGGCCGTGCGGTTAAAGGCGCTGCAGTCTGGAACCGCAAGACCGCTACGGTCGCAGGTTCGAATCCTGCCTCGGGCATGGATGTTTGTGATGTCCTTAGGTTAGTTAGGTTTAACTAGTTCTAAGTCCTAGGGGACTAATGACCTCAGCAGTTGAGTCCCATAGAGCTCAGAGCCATTTGAACCATTTTGTAGTTGCATGGTCAGACGTGGGGCATCGAATGCCGTAAACCATTGGTCTTTTGCCACCTCGCACGTTAGAGTCCAATTACGACTGTAATAGATTCAAGATTTAGGGGAAAATGGGAACTAAATACGTTACAAGTATTAGACGTGGTCTGTGTAGCTGTGAGAGCATTATGTTGGAGCTAACTGAATTCGAAAATGTTCATATTGTTGGTACTCATATGGTGGGTGCTTTCATGACCAAGGTAGCCTAAGTGTTTGGTGTTTAAGAGGCATCGTATTCAAGATTTATACCGTGTACAGTGCAAAACTGAATGTCGCACTCTTGAATCCAGTGAGGGAGGGTGGGGGAAGGGGGGAAGGGGGATACGCACAAAGAGCGCCCCATAAGCAAGAAATTGCAGGGCGCGTTGGAATTTCAAAACCATTCATGAGTGATGCAATTGCTCGTAACAGGGAAACTTGGTGCAGAACCCATAAAACTTAGGCTATGAAGTAATGGAAGAAAATCATCTTATAGGATGTTTCACACTGTTTATAGCTTATGGTCGAGTTTATTTCCCAAGAGTGAAACGTGACGGGGGTTGGTGATGATCTGGAAAGCTACACCGTGATACTTTAGAGGCCACATGGGTACACTGCAAGGTCGGACTACGGTCAAGGATTACGTGCCCATTTTTGCTGGTCAGGTCCATCCAATGGTACAATGTTTGTCTGCCAATGGTGATGAAGACAATGTTGTTTGCAATAGGAAACTCGCAACAACAGGTACCCTGCGGAGGATCGCTGACTGATAAAAGATTGGGAGCTGAACGGCAACGTAAATTAATGTTTGGCGATAAATCACTGGAAACAGTAACAACAGTAACATGTCTACGCATAACTGTCCGGAGGGACCTAAAGTGGAATGATTGTACAAAAGTAGTTGTAGGAAGAGCAGAGACTTATTGGAAGAAACGTACGGAAAAGTAATTTGTCCACGAAGGAAATGGCCTACAAAACATTCGTAGTACCAATTCTTGAGGTTTTTGTTGTCAATCTGGGACGCTTTTCAGGCGTGATTTATAGTGGAGATAGTCTAGGTTTAAGGAAGACCTACGAATGCAACAGGGAAAAGGGTAAATGATATTGGTGCCAGAAATGCCCTCCAGCACACACCGTAAGGTGGACTGTGCGGTTTTAGATGTGGATTGTGCAGTTCAGCTGTCGATGCAGATCCAGCAGCCCACGTTGCGCATTCACAACATGGGACGTGGAAAGGAAAACAGCGACGTAGATACACAGGTTGCGAAAGAGGCATCAAATTGAAAGGCTTGCGTCAGGCTGCCAGTAGTAATGCCTTTTTATTCAAAAGATCATGTAAGCCCGTGTTAGTGTTGTGTTGTGCTACTGTATTCATTTATTTTGGCGATCACGCGTGACAATATTCACCAAGCCGGCTGAGCTCTAATAGCAAAAAACCACATACGCAGCCTGGCAAGCACGTATGCAGTACATTTCGAGCTATTACACTAGTGCAGATATCTGTGTTCTTTTGAGTGCAGCTACTGGCGGGACGTGAGTAGCAGGGCATCATAACTGCGGGCAGCGGGTGACCTCATGCCAGCGGCACAATTAGCTTCTGTTTCGCGCGATTTTATAGCTGCTGTAAAACCGCAGCTCGAGTCATGCCGCATAAAATGATCCAGCAGTTCAAACACTCGTCTAGTCCATGTGAAGCTATCGTAATGGGCTCCGAGTTGTCGACTTAGTGACGACGAATTTGTTTTCGTTTCAGGAGCTCTTTGCTCCCAGACTGTTCATCCAAGTCGTAGGTACGTTTTTGCTTCAAGACTTGTAAAGCATGGTGTATCAATAGCAGCTAATAAAATAGAAGTCAGTTCTTACAGAGCACAGCTATATCTGAGGAAACAAAATACATCCGAGGTGTCCCAGGGGCTCCCCGTTAACGACCGTTTCGCCGCAGGAGCCATCCACTTCGTCAGCGTGAGTTTGAGAGGGTAACATCCCCACTTTGTATTAGCGACAGTGCTATAATACTCTCCCCCTGTTCTCTGCAGCTCCATCTCTCGGTTATTCTACTCAAATCAGCCTGACACTTTAAGTAGATGCATTTAATTCCTTGATTTAGTCCAATAATTATTTGCGAGGTTATGATTCAGAGACACTGAAGGTTGTGGCTTACTATGAGTAATAACTAATCAAAATCTTTTATTTATTACTGGTATTCTTCCCACATCTCTAAAACAATTCCGCTGACATTCTGAATCATAAAAATGCCGTATACAACAATCCATCATGCAATGTTTCACACTGAAAAATCAAGTTAAATTGAATATCGTCTCGAACGGACAGCAGTTTTTTTTCTGGTATCGAGAAACACACCCCGCAAAGTGTCAGCATCTCTTGAAAGTTGGTTTCAGCCGCCTTTGATTCAAAACTTACGCCCAGTGTGCGTACAGCGCGAACAACGATTTATAACACATTTTCGACAGGCAAAAATTATTTTTCCTTTCCTGGTTCAAATGGTTCAAATGGCTCTGAGCACTACGGGACTTAACTTCTAAGGTCATCAGTCCTCTAGAACTTAGAACTACTTAAACCTAACTAACCTAAGCACATCACACACATCCATGCCCGAGGCAGGATTCGAAACTGCGACCATAGCGGTCGCGCGGTTCCAGACTGTAGCGCTTAGAACCGCTGGGCCACCCCGGCCGGCCCTTTTCTGGTGCATACAGTTTAACTGTGACTACCGATATATCACGATTCTACATGCAGTCGTAAAATAGTATGAGCTTAACAAAAGCGTCAAAACATGGTAAATAACTGGAATGGTTGAGGATGTAGGACACTCACAAGAGTTCGTTATTCTCATGGAAATTTGTATCGTCCTCGCGTTCAAGCCAAGCTATTCACAGTAACACTCAAACTTTCACCGCCTTACCATACGATATTGCTTGAAACATTGCAGGGCATGTGGCCATAGACGACTGACAACGTTACCAGTGCAATGGCCAGGAGCCCGACGTACGTCAACTCTTTCTCAGCCAAGACTGTCTTCGTTCCCTGAGGTTTATGTCATGGGCCACGACTGCAGAGGAATAGTGTATGTTCAGGAACAGTAAAATCAGCATTTCTGGAATTGATGACGACAGCATCACCATTCCCAGAACTCCCTCCCACATTACAATGCCCCCTCCGCCCCGCCCCCACGCCAGCCACCACCACTTGTCGTGGGAGCACTCTCCCACGTCATCGAGGTGACTGTCAATGCCGTGCAAGTTCACCCTCCCATCCTTCGAGCAATTTTAATTACTTCCTGTACGTATTTTGTCCAGTATGATATTGCAGAGACATGGCTTAGCCACAGCCTAGGGGATGTTTCCAGAATGAGATTTTCACTCTGCAGTGGAGTGTGCGCTGATATGAAACTTCCTGCCAGATTAAAACCGTGTGCCGTACCGAGACTCGAACTGGGGACCTTTGCCTTTCGCGGGCAAGTGCTCTACCAACTGAGCTGTGGCTAAGCCATGTCTCTGCAATATCCTTTCTTTCAGGAGTGCTAGTTCTGCAAGGTTCGCAGGAGAGCTTCTGTTAAGTTTGGAAGGTAGGAGACGAGGTACTGGCAGAAGTAAAGCTGTGAGGACGGGGCGTGAGTCGTGCTTGGGTAGCTCAGTTGGTAGAGCACTTGCCCGCGAAAGGCAAAGGTCCCCAGTTCGAGTCTCGGTCCAGCACACAGTTTTAATCTGCGAGGAAGTTTCATACCAGCGCACACTCCGCTGCAGAGCGAAAATCTCATTCTGGTATCAGTAGGTATTTTATACGTACATCCAAAATTATTATTATTATAAGCTTAGGGTTTTGTTGTTCTTGTTACAGACCAAGACATTCAGTTGTTTCTGCCTCAACCACTACAGCAGCAGCAACATCAGTCGCTGTCCACAGGATATCTTCCTGAACTTTCAGACCTGCTGCCGTTCGACTATGCCGTAGCACAGCCACAACAGTTACCAGAACGTGAGTGTCAACTAAGTGCTTGCGGGATACTGCTGTTGACCAAAACGTGCAATTTGACAGCAAATGGATCTAAACGTGTGAATGTAGGCGTAACACCCTGGAATGACTACGATGTGGTGGTTGAGATAGATAATATTGAACGTCTTGGTACTGGAGTGCTGTATGCGTGATGTGGATGCAACTGTCAGTGTACTGTGCAGAGTTCATAGAGAGAAAAGTGACGATTTAATGCAACCCATCGATAATCCTTTGCATTAGCATGTTAAAAGGTGGGATGTCAATTGTTGATGTGTATGGAGAGGCACTGTCTAAGTTAAAATATGAAGATGCAGTCATATACATTAAACATTCGAGCGTGGTGTATTTCAACAACCTGGACAATGCTTTACTGATAGCAGCAGACAGAATGAGCAGCTGGTGTTCTGATAGAGCTGCGTACTGTAAACTTATTTACTATTTGTGTATGCACAGTGTGAATATAAATCCGTTACAACAATGCATAAGTATGTTCGTCCAGAACAAGCATAGGCATCTGAAAACCATATGAGTTTAAAATATGTTGAGAACGAATTTACTAAAGGAATGCCCATGTATGTAATTATGTAATTGCATCTATATGCCTGAATAAGACTGAAGCCAAATTCTAGGGATAAAGAAAAGAATTATATGGAGAATACTGTAAAACCGTATGAGTAAATAAATAAACGCTCTAAAAAAGTTCTTATTCGTATCCAAACTACAATGGTGAAAAGATTAGTGTCCTATATGAAGAACAATGCTGATGTAACAAATTTACTTCTGGTTTACTGTCATTAACAATACATTTTTAAGTTATTTACAATATTTTTAATAACTATTCCTTTTTCCAAAGAGATTTTTGTATGCAGAGGTACAACACACTGAATCAGTTGCTTGTTCTGTACGTGCCTACCAGCATCTCATTGCTTATAAGCAGAGGTACGTCAAACTAATGCCAAGAGGGGAAAAGAATGGTTTGAACTCAATTCATTGTTTTATCATGACTAGGAGCTTGTGATAGCTTATATGAAGAAATACATTATACTGACAAAATTCATTGTTTTTATATAATATGTGCACGAATAACAGTAGCTGATTGCTGAGTTTTATCACACTAACACTACTGCTACTACTAGTCTAATACTACCACGGATTTTTATATACAATATTTACACTGTATGTGCACTAGCAGCTGCAGATGAGGAAGAAAGAACCACACATGCGTGCATTCTCACATATATACACAATATATAGAAGCACACATAGTGCGCAGTCATTCGCATGCGTACACACATCTGTAACAAACGTTTCATCCATCTCTTCCACATACACGAAGCCTTTGTCATCACGATGTGACAGACCGACACTGACAATGTTGAGTGTTTATGGAAAAAGTTCAAGGCAATCGTAAAATGCGTTTTAGACAGGTACGTGCCGAGTAAAACTGTGAGGGACGGGAAAAACCCACCGTGGTTCAACAACAAAGTTAGGAAACTACTGCAAAAGCAAAGAGAGCTTCACTGCAAGTTTAAACGCAGCCAAAACCTCTCAGACAAACAGAAGCTAAACGATGTAAAAGTTAGCGTAAGGAGGGCTGTGCGTGAAGCGTTCGGTGAATTCTAAAGTAAAATTCTATGTACCGACTTGACAGAAAATCCTAGGAAGTTTTGGTCTTACGTTAAATCAGTAAGTGGCTCGAAACAGCATATCCAGACACTCTGGGATGATGATGGCATTGAAACAGAGGATGACACGCGTAAAGCTGAAATACTAAACACCTTTTTCCAAATCTGTTTCACAGAGGAAGACCGCATTGCAGTTCCTTCTCTAAATCCTCGCACAAACGAAAAAATGGCTGACACCGAAATAAGTGTCCAAGGAATAGAAAAGCAACTGAAATCACTCAACAGAGGAAAATCCACTGGACCTGACGGGATACCAATTCGATTCTACACAGAGTACGCGAAAGAACTTTCCCCCCTTCTAACAGCCGTGTACCGCAAGCCTCTAGAGGAACGGAAGGTTCCAAATGATAGGGAAAGAGCACAGGTAGTCCCAGTCTTCAAGAAGGGTCGTCGAGCAGATGCGCAAAACTATAGACCTATATCTCTGACATCGATCTGTTGTAGAATTTTAGAACATCTTTTTTGCTCGCGTATCATGTCATTTCTTGGAAACCCAGAATCTACTCTGTACGAATCAACAAGGATTCCGGAAACAGCGATCGTGTGAGACCCAACTCGCTTTATTTGTTCATGAGACCAAGAAAATATTAGATACAGGCTCCCAGGTAGATGCTATTTTTCTTGACTTCTGGAAGGCATTCGATACAGTTCCACACTGTCGCCTGATAAACAAAGTAAGAGCCTACGGAATATCAGACCAGCTGTGTGGCTGGATTGAAGAGTTTTTAGCAAACAGAACATAGCATGTTGTTCTCAATGGAGAGGCGTCTACATACGTTAAAGTAACCTCTGGCGTGCCACAGGGGAGTGTTATGGGACCACTGCTTTTCACAGTATATATAAATGTCCTAGTAGTTAGTGTCGGAAGTTCCATGCGGCTTTTCGCGGATGATGCTGTAGTATACAGAGAAGTTGCAGCATTAGAAAATTGCAGCGAAATGCAGGAAGATCTGCAGCGGATAGGCACTTTGGTGCAGGGAGTGGCAATTGACCCTTAACATAGACAAATGTAATGTATTGCGAATACATAGAAGGAAGGATCCTTTATTGTATGATTATATGATATCGGAACAAACACTGGTAGCAGTTACTTCTGTAAAACATCTGGGAGTATGCGTGCGGAACGATTTGAAGTGGAATTATCATATAAAATTAATTGTTGGTAAGGCGGGTGCCAGGTTGAGATTCTTTGGGAGAGTCCTTAGAAAATGTAGTCCATCAACAAAGGAGGTGGCTTACAAAACACTCGTTCGACCTATACTTGAGTATTTCTCATCAGTGTGGTATCCGTACCAGGTCGGGTTGACAGAGGAGATAGAGATGATCCAAAGAAGAGTATTTGGCGTACAATATCCAGAGATGCATCTACACCATGCAGTCTCTCCTCCAAACCTTCAATCGTAACAGCCTGTGAGGTTGCACGATGCACACAATTGACCCATCTTTAGGTGGCATATGTATGTATATGGTATGTATATGTTTTTCATCTGAGTCCCACAGACTCCACAATCTTCGTGCCATTCACCTCGCCTTTCATCAGGCCGATAACCTTCTTGTTGTGAGGTTTAATGCTGTAAGGATTATCGTCTTTATATCCAGACGTGGCGCGTTCCTTGAGATTGTACCTAATTAGTTCATATGGAGCACAGAGTTTTACCCAGTAGATGAGCCTGTCTGTATCCATATGTTTGTTTTTGCAAACTCGTAGTGGAATCAATGGATCTAGAGTTTGGAGAGGTCCAGAATACACATACCGATATAGGCAGGGTTTGTGAACTTCACTGAAAACTTAGCCACCTCCACAGCGAGTAATTCTTCGGTGACGATTGTGGTCAACTTAAAATATGGCGTGGCTATGTAACTACATCACAATAGTAAGCTAAGTGAATTTCACGATGGCTTCTAACGTTATCCATGGTTTAGCCGAAAATAGAATAATTCATTAATTTATAAAAATCCTTTTGAAAGTCTCTGGTCGAAAGAGCCCTCCCGTAGGTACTCCTTCAGCGTCTTGGTTGAAGGAGATGCTGTGGGTGATTCTAATAAATCGCATCCCCAACCTGAGAAATTGCTGGATATTTCTGTAGTGCAGAATGTACCTCTGCTTACTCCTCGCCGTTATTATCAGCTTGAAGATGGAGCCATTTCAATGGGACTAGGCGCTCCGGGCACAGCACTAGTCGCTGTGCACGTCATGCAAATTCATGAGATATTCCAGCTCTGCCTCAAGGACACATTCCACACCAGCAACAGCAGCCATATCTTGAATCTTGTCTTTCAGTTTGATGACCTGATCTTCAGACAGCCACTGTAAACCTCCAAATGACAGAGATTTTTGCATTATGTGCCCTCAGAGACTGTTTACATGCAAGTAAATGATGTAGTCCCCAAATCGTCAGATGGCCTGCTCACCTCCCCACTCTTTCACGCGTTATTCTTGCCGTACCTATGGGTGCATTGGCTAAGTTCCCCACGAATCTTCCGATAAGGAAAAGCAACATATCAACATTGGTCAACAGTTCGATATTGATATGTGCCTTTTGTAACACTGAGTCCCACAAATGCTCTGGCACATTATGACAGACTGTAGCACCCAGAGCGTATATTCCCAGGCATACGCTCCGGAATTTCTGAGAAACGTCTGCGAGATAGTCCACATCTGTCTCCATGTACTATTCAGCATATCCTCTAAATTAGAAATATTGCACTACTGCCAAACATTCACCGCTTGCCTACATCCCCCATCCATAATGGCAGTGCCTCTGAGTATGCTAATAAACATAATGCAATATGGGCAACGTGGTTTCGCAGAGTCTCTGCACTGACCCAATTATTCTTACCGAAAGAACTCCTTCTTCATCAAAAACAGGAACTTTATATTTTCGGGATAAGCGGCTCCTGTGAAATGCATGTCCTCCTGACACGTTGTCCCAACCAGTTTCAGAAGAGATGCGTACGTGTGTCGTATTGAATCCTCGAAGTGGAGTCCTGTTCTTGACGTGGTTCGTTTGGAGAATGAAATGTAGGTTTCTAAATTGTCAGGTTTGACATTGACCCTATCATTTTACAACCCGAAATCACCCAACTGCCCAAGCAGAGAGTGAGCATCATATCCGCTCAAATTATCGATAAAGACGTGTATGTGTCGTGGCAGCGAGTATTTAAAGTTGCATGCATTGTGGGTTGCACCGCGGAACGTCCTCATTAGATGACCGTTTCCGCTTTTTTATCCCATTTCAAAGCACAAATATGACATTCAGCAACCTGCCCGTGCAAGCATCTTTCTTTGACAATTGGTACTTGGGTTGTTTTCGCCTTAAAGAGCGTGGAAGCTCTATACAACTTTTTCAAACACAGAGAATGACCATCTTGCAGGATTATTTCCAACGTATGATTGGAATTCGTTGAGACTGGAAGCACATGAGCGAACAACTTTATGCGCTGCCACATATAGTATGTGTCGTTACGTGAAAACGACGTGCACCTTCAGAATGAGCCACAGGAGCTAGTAACAACTCAGACTCAGCATATGCAACAAAAGGACAGCCTTCCTAGCCGTGGACGTTCAAAACTTTAAGAAAATTTTATCCCCAGTGGGCATCTTCACACATACCTGTTCCCGGCTTGAGTAATCAATTAACTGTCTTTCTAAATACTCACGCTTAGTAAAGGAGTTGAGACATCTGTGGCAAAAATATACTGTACCACAATGTTTCGAAAATTGGGAGGAAGTAGGCGCGACATGCTCTTTATCTAAGCGTAGTGCCGCTTCTCGCATTTGGAGAACTGCAATAAATCTATGTCTCGGACGCTGACGGACCACTTTGGAAGACTGGAGGCGTCCAACTACTTTATGCTTCACATCTCCTGGAATAAAGATAGCAAGAGGTTATCTATCGGTAGCTCGGACATACACTCCAGAAGAGGGACGGAATGATAACTCTGAAGACTTTTGCGATATCTTTAAACAACTCTACATAAGATAAACAAAAGTGTACATAACTTAAATTTAAAAGCGGATAACGTCATGAAGGAATGGAATCGTATAACACTAATTGAAGCAGCAGCAGAAGCACTTGATCCAAGGAGGAGAAGTGTTTTCAAAGGGGACTTGCGATACTGGGATGATGAAATACGTAGTCTAATTCGAGATAAGAAACATGTCTGCTTAAAAATGTTGCATTCCCCAGGTGATCAAGATCTGAGGCTAGATTATAAAAGGTAATGAGCTCTAGTCAAAAGAAAAGTCAGGCAAGTTAATAATCTTAGTTGGTAAAAATGTATTACTGATTTTGAACATGATGTAAGAGGAAGACAGGACAAAACATACAAAATAATGACACATTTAAACAAATATGATAAGCAAAATCTGCAATTAAACACTATATCTGAATCTAATTGATTACAATTGGTTACAATACAACAAGGATGTAGAAGACATATAGATGACTCTGTCTGAACCCGATAGCAACACAGACTTAATGACGCTGGAGGATCTACAGGATGCAATAATGTTTAGCATGAACAGGAAGACTCTAGAATGTGGAAAAGTCAATATAAAATATGCACCACATATTGTAAACGTAAGAGTGCTCGATTTCGTGAATATTTGCTGGCGAAGTGGTTATACATCTGAGGAATGGAAAACAGCCCAGATACGCCCAGTTTGCAAGAAAAGAATCAGACATTAATGTCGTAAGTACAGAAATATTAGCCTTCTGAATTCATGTTACAAATTGTTAGGCTAGAATTAAAAAAAAAGACTATTGCCAATTGTTGAAACTGTATTATCTAATGCCCAACATGGTTTTCGAAAGGGCAGATCATGCTGGGAGTGTATATTCACTATAATACAACAAATAGAAAAATATCGTAAATTTAGTTTACCAGCATTTCTTGCCTTCATTGACTACGAAAAGGCGTTCGATAGAGCAAATCGAAACAATTTGTGGGAAATTTTCTGAAAGTGAGGATCCCATCTCATCTTATGTATGAGTAACAAAACAAAATAAAAATATCAGGCAGTAGACATAATATGGCTGAAATAAACCAAGGTGTTAGACAAAGGTGTACCCTCTCACCCACACTTCTTGATAGATATATCGACAATGTGACCAGAACTTGAGCACAAACAACAAAAAAATTTAAATTTAACGGTATAGATATTAGTGTACTCCTTTTTGCTGACGACCAAGTAATTGTTAGCCAGAATGAAAAGACTTACAAGAAGCTGTTTCAATTTAAGTAAAACAGCCAGGGAATAAAAAATCTGAACGTCTCCATCACAAAGAGAAAATTAATGGCTTTTTTAGGACATCAGCCGACGCGACGTAAGATTTAAACTGACAAGCAGATCACAGAGCAAGTTAATACATTTAAATATTTAAGGTGCAATATTACATACAGAGCAAACAATGAAATACAAAATAGGATAGACCTATTTAACTACTTCTGTGGAGCTTTATGCAGAACACTGGCAAAGAAAATCCAAAGAGATACTTTACTAAAGCTCTATAAGGCTATGGCCATAACAGCACTGCTTTATGCATGGGAAAACTGGACCCTTAAGAAGAGAAGAATGCTTCCTTAGATACCTTGCTAGGTATACTTTTGGGAATAAAAAAGGGAAATACTGAGATGAGAGCTGAACTGAAAATGCAAAATATAACTGACATAATAAAACTATATCAGTTAAGATGGATAGATTATATACACCGTATGCCAGATGCAAGAATCACTAAACCCATAAAACAATACAAACCAAAAAGCAAATGATCTTTAGGAATACCAATGAACTTGAACACATAGCCTGAACAATTTTGAAGAAGTAGAACGGACCAAAAGACCTAATCCTTGATACTGATGATGATGATGATGATGATGATCTGCTAGCTTGCCTTTTATCTTATCTACATCCAGATCATTAATGTGAATTCAATAACTAGGGTTCTGCCTAGTAGGTCAGGGATCTTTACTGGAGGTGGTATGCCTTCGAAGCTATAATGTCCCCAGACATTAGATTTTTTGTATTTATTCGTACAATGTGCATTTTCCGGGTAATCTCTATCACAAGCCAGAGCCGACCAAACGAATTAATATCTATCCCCCTTTTATGAACATTAATAAATGCCTGTTTAGCGGCAATATCTTCTGGAAGTTGTATGAAACTGGACTCTCCATTAACAGGATCAAGAACGTGAGAGTACAAACAAAGGTGGAGTACATAGCTGAGCGTCTTACCTGCCACCCTTTCCTTGCTTTGCACCTGTTGGCGGCAAAGGATGTACAACGGTAACGAGTGCGTACTGGGACAATTGGCAATCATTACGGTAGCATTAGTAGATACGAGGGTCATTCGGAAAGTAAAGAACGTTTTATTTTGACACGTAACCACACGCCCCACTACCATTGCCGAGCGGTCGCTGACCTCGGTACTCATCAGCTATGATCCAGTGCGGTTGCATACTGTTTACCTGTGTGATTTTTAATGTGTGACGAAATTAACGATCCAGCCATGTGTGAGATGCGAGTGTTATCCGCTTTTTACACGCGCAAAAAGTCCGACCCATCGAAATTTACGGATAGATAACTGGGGTTTACAGTAACGCGGTGAACGATGTATCAGTACGGTAGTGTTGTATCATGTTTAACGACGGACGGAAGAATGTTCACGACGAAGATCTCGCGGGTTGATGATGGTGAGTCATGGACTCAAAGCAAGAATGAAAACAAAAATCCATGTAGACAGGTGTTTCACAATTAGTCAACTGCACTCATTCCTTCCACATATTTCAAGAACTTTGTTGTACGAGATTGTTAGTGCAGATCTAGACTATAAAAAGGTGTATGCCATGTGAGTTCCTCTAATTTTATCAGACTAACACGAAACCAAACGAATGGCAGGTACACTGATGTTCATCAGTCGCTATGAAAGGGATGGTGATGAATTTTTGGATCATATTGTCACTGGTGATGAAACTCGGATGTCACATTTCGCACCAGAAACAAAGTGTGGATCAATGTAAAGGCATCATTTGCAATTAACAACAGAACCGAAGAAAGCAAAACAAATTTTGACCAGGAGGATGGTTATGGCCACGGTGTTTTGGGATCGTAATGATGCCCTGCACATCGACTACATGCCTAGAGGTTAGATCCTAAATGTAGCGGCCTCCTCTCAGACGCTTCAATGACTCCGCCGCGCCATTAAAAACAAGCGACACGGAATTCTAACAAGTGAAGTCATTCTCCTTCACGACAACGCACATCCGCATGCAGTGGGAGTGACACAGGACTTGCTTCAGCGGTTTCTGTCGGAAATGTTTGAATATGTACCATGCAATCAGGACTTAGCCCAAAGTGATTATCACCTTTTCCGCAAATTGAAAGATTTTTTGAGTGGACATCGCTATGGGAGTCAGGATTAATTTAAAGAAGCCGTTAATAAGTGTTTCAACAACCTGGCGGAAACTGACCATACAGAAAGCCAAAACAAACTGCTTCAACAGTACGATAAGGGCCTAAACATGAATGATGAATACTCTGAAAAGTTGCTTACCTCTCATATTATCTGTAAAACACACTCTCTCTCTCTCTCTCTCTCTGTGTGTGTGTCCACACAGGCCTCGGAAGGCCCAACGGTACCGACCGACCACTGTATCAAAAAATGGTTCAAATGGCTCTAAGCACTACGGGACTTAACAACTGAGGTCATCAGTCCCCTAGACCTAGAACTACTTAAACCTAAGGACATCACACACACCCATGCCCAAGGCAGGATTCGAACCTGCGACCTCAGCAGCAGCGCGGTACCGGACTGCATCGCCTAGAACCGCTCGGCCACCGCGGCCGGCGACCACTGTATCATTCTGAGCAAATAGGCTTCACTGGATGATGATATGGAGGGTGCATGTAATCAGCCCAGTGTCATCTCACCTGTTGACAGTTTTCGTAACCTCAGCCGTTATTCCTCAATCAATTAGCTCCTCAATTGGCCTTAGCAGACCTGAACGGCCACACACCCCACTGCTAGCCAAGACCGACAGCACTTAACGTCGGTGATCTGACGGGAACCGCTGTTACCACTGAGGCAGGGCCGTTGGCTATGTAAAACACACTTTCGTTTAATTCTATCGAATAAAGATTCATATAGAAAAAAAAAGTTCTTTACCTTCCTAGTGACCCTCATACGCCATTCACTGTCTTCTGAAGCTAAAGAGGTTATTCATTCCTCTAATACACTGATGCGCCAAAGAAACTGGTATAGGCACGCACATTCAAATTCAGAAATACGTAAACAGGCAGAATACGGCGCTGCGCTCGGCAACGCCTATATAAGACAATAAGTGTCCGGCGCAGTTTTTAGATCGGTTACCGCTGCTACAATGACGGGTTATCAAGATTTGAGTGACTTTGAACGCGTGTTGTAGTCAGCGCGCGAGCGATGAGACACACCATCTCCGAGGTAGCGATGAAGTAGGGATTTTCCCGCACGACCATGTCACGAGTGTACCCTAAACATCAGGAATCCCGTAAAACATCAAATCTCCGGGAAAAGACCCTTCAAGAACGAGACCAACGACGATTCAAGAGGATCGTTCAACGTGACAGAAGTCCAACCCTTCCGCAGATTTCTGCAGATTTCAGTGCTGGATCATCAGGTGTCAGCGTGCGAACCATCCAATGAAACATCATCGATATGGACTTTCGGAGCCGAGGGCTCACTCGCGTATCTTTGATGACTGCACGACACAAAGCTTTACGCCTGACCTGGGTCTATCACCACCGACATTGGCCTGTTGATGACTGCAAACATGTTGCCTGCTCGATGAGTCTAGTTCCAAATTGTATCGATCTCATGGACGTGTATGGGTATGGAGGCAACCTCATGAATCCATGCACCCTGCATGTCAGCAGGGAACTGTTCAAGCTGGTGGAGGCTCTGTAACGGTGTGTGGCGTGTGCAGTTGGAGTGATATGGGACCCCTGATACGTCTAGATACCACTCTGACATGTGACACGTACGTCAGCATCCTGTCTGTTTGAAAGTTTACCGTCATACCTCCTTGCCTAGGGACGCCAGACAAACGTTGATGTCGTCAAGCCCTGAATGAAAATTGCGCGACGGATAACTGGGGAGGGGAGCTTGAGAGCGCTACCTAGAGAGCGTGCCCTTTCTGTACAATACTAGGCAAGGGGCTGGAGGGCTCACACGCTGATGTGTGGGTCCCTGCATTCTATAGCTTTTATTTTAAATGAATTCCTTTAACTTGACTTCTTTGTGATTTTTAAGGTATGTTAAAGATTGATGACAGTTGATTACCTATTTATTTTAAACGTTATCACTCGACTTTACAGCGATTGCAGCAATTGTTTCGGTTTACAGAAATTACAATTTTACAACTTATAGCTCGGGAATATTATATCCTAATCTGGACGCACATTTCTACGGGTAAGACGGAATTGCGTTGGCCAAATGTGTACCACCAAAGTCTCCCAATATTTTACATATGACATTCACTAAGTGAGAAGGATAACGGGCAAACTGGGGACCAGATACTTTAACAGAGGAGGTCAAATTTCCGGAATTAAACGAGCACATTCATTTCCTTACACAATCCGAAGTTGGAAATAACAGAATTAGTACAAACATTCAAATACCTCTCTTCCATGCGTGAAAATTGAGACAGAAGCACTGAGGGCACGTGTGCTCAGTTACTCGTCTTCTGAAACACTCCTACGAATATGGCGGGCACCCGGAGGACTTCCTGGGCCCCGGTGGAGAGGGTGGTCGAACCACTTGGCCGTGACCAACCGCTCCACCCCAAATCTTGTGACACTGGAAAGTCTTTGACTTTTACCTGCCTGTGCTGTCTCTCTGATCCTCTACCCAGGAGTAAGGTTGGCACTACTATACTACAGAACTACTTCCCAACAAAGGTTTGGCCACGCTTTACGGAAAGGTGTGAGGAGGATTAGGAAAGTTCGTGTGCGGATTCACATTCACGTACAAGAAATGCATAAAACACGACACATATAAATACGTATTATGAAGCGTGACACATTTCTTTCCACCCGTCCACATGGGTTCTGTTGCACCCGCGGTCGGCCGCGTCGTGTAATAAAATTGGCTGCGGAGCCGCCTCTGTTTCTATTTCCGGCGCGAGCGAGCAGCGAAACCTGCTGCTTATAGAGCGGAAACTACTGTACCGTTTCATGTTCACCTGAATCCATTCATGTCCATTGTGCATTCCGACGGACTTGGGCAATTCCAGCAGGACAATGCGTCAGTCCCACATGTCCAGAATTGCGATCGAGTGGCTCCAGGAACACCCTTCTGAGTTTAAACACTTCTACTGGCCAGCACTGGGATGCCTTGCAACATGCTGTTCATAAGCTCTCCGCCCACTCGTACTCTTACGGATTTATAGACAGTCCTGCAGGATTCGTGGTGTCAATTCTCTCCAAAACTTCAGACATTAGTCGAATCCATGCCACGTCATGTTTCAGCACTTCTACGTGCTCGTGGGGGCCGTATGTGATATTATCGAGGTGTACCAGTTTCTTTGGCTCTTTAGTGTATAATGCGGAAGGTTATTCCAGAGTTGGGTTCCTGCTACTGAAAAGACTTCGAGGAAGTAGCTGAACGATGGAGTGGGACAGAAAGGATTTCGCTCTGATGGCAATAGGTGTTTTTACACGTTGCTCAGACAACAGCCTTCACGTTGAGGAAAATATAGGCGACATCGTGCGTTGATAAGACAGTAGAGAAGACGGATCGTACGGAAATCTCTGCGCTTGTCTGCAAACAGTAAGAATAGCTGTTTATGTCATGGTGAAATGTGATCAAAGAGTCGAACATCACAGATATTATGAACACAGGTATTTACGATGGTGGTTCAATAAGTAATGCTCCACATTTTTTAAAAAAGTTGTTAATGTACATAAACAATCGTCCTTGTTGGTGCTTTACATTTGATGTTTGTTCTGTGCGCTGGTGAAGTTTCGAACCATTCTGGCAGATGGCAGAGCCGTAATACATCGTCAAAAAGTCATCCTCATACAACTCACGTTACAAGCAGCATGCTGTTGTTGAATTCTTGTGTGCAGAAAAAGAAATCACGGTGAACACCCGTAAACGTTTGTGTGCAGTTTATGACGATGCTGCAATTGATAGGAATACAGTTGGGTGATGGATAAAGGAAGTCACAGCCTCAGGAAATGCAGAAACAGAGCTCCATGATCAGCCAGTGGGGTGGATTCATATTGCGGCGCGCGGGGCGCTCCCCCCACCCCCACCTCCCACCCCACCCCTACGACTTGTGACTCCACCCGCATTGCCACCCGCACCGCCCCGCAAGTCAGTCCGCACGCAATTCGTTCGTTTCTTTCGTCAGTCGCTTCGACTGAATCGAGTTATCGAGTAGTTGTACTTTCCTATATAGCACGCGCGTCCGCGTCATCGTATTTTATGCGTTTCTGTCTGGCACGTAGGTAGCTAACACATACCTACAAGAAAAGTCGCGGCCATTCTAGTGATCTCGATACGTTATTCTGCCTGGCATTTGTTCGGGAAAAGTGGCGAATATTCTACTGTTTTCTTTTACAGAGGACCTTCGATACGTAGCGTTATAAATACGGACTATTCGCCGAATAGGAAGCTAGTTTACATTCAGAAGCAGAAATATTAAGACTGAAGAATGAATAAGTAAAAAGAATTCATCATTTAAGGAAGAGAACCACAATTCTAACTTTTTTTAATCATAAGATGACATTGTCTTGTATATGTGTATAATAAGTTTAAATAACACTTTCTTAATCTTTACATATGTCTTGATTATTTTTTATTATGGCAAAAGTAAAGGCAGCTCAAAATATCTTTAGCGCACCCTCCTTGAGGTTTTCCTGTATCAGCCACTGACAAGGGGAAGGCCTCAGACACGGCCAACCGATTCAGCTCAAATTTGGCAGGTCGCTTGTGTACAACCTAAAACGAAGGAATCTAAGATATTTTCAGTCAACACCCCCAAAATTTTGAGAAAATCGCCCCTAAGTGTTATGACGAGCAATCGACTCAAAATTGGCGGGATCGATAGATAATTGTAAATAGAGCATTTTTCATCAATAGGTATAGGGTGCGAAAATGCATACTTTTCCAGAAATAAAGGTAAGAAACTTTTACAACCGCCGCTTCTGTACCCATATGGTAAACGCTTTTTGCCGACAGCACCGATAGCGCAACGACCAAGGTAACTGGCTAGGACTTGGAGAACCCGGTTTCAAATCTCGAAGAAACCTAGCGGATGTTGTTATTTTCGTTTGTATTTTTCCATATCTCAATTAATAGGGATAGGAGGGTTAATAATGCATGTATTATTATCATTCCTTATTGATTTACTTACCTTATTAACCCTCCTATCCCTATCAACTGAGATATGGGAAAATACAAACGAAAAGAATAACATCCGCTACGTTTCTTCGAGATTCGAACCCGGGTTTTCCGATTCCCAGCCAATTACCTTGGATATTGCGCTATCGGCGCTGTCGGCTAAAGGCGTTTACCGTGTGGGTACAGAAGCGGATTCCCGGAAAATTTGTGATTACGGACACCATACCTGATGATAAAAAATGCTCTATTTACAATTATCTATCGATCCCGCCAGTTTTGAGTAGATTGCTCGTCATAACCTTTAGGGATGTTTTCTTAAAATTGCGGGGGTGTTGACACAAAATAACTGAGAGTCCTTCGTTTTAGGTTGTACACAAGCGACCTGCCAAATTTGAGCCGAATCGGTTGGCCGTGTCTGAGGCCTTCCCCTTGTGAGCCACGCTCGGTACGTCCTGTTACGCTCTTTGGAACGCTTAAAGATTCTCTACGGAAAACACACTTTGAAGATGACAACAGTGTCAGTCATGCAGTGAAAACATGGTTACGCCTACAGAACTACAGCGTTTACCAGCAGGGAATATAAGCTCTTCCAAAACGTTGGCGTACGGCCATAGAACGTGATAGAGACTAAGTAGAAAAATAGGGCACGGACAAGACATGTTGATGTATATTGTCACCAAATTCTGATTCTTAACAATAAATATGTTCTGAGAAAAAAAAAGTGGAGCATTACTTATTGAATGACCCTCGTATAATCAATTCCAGGCACTTGCAGGATGACATCACTGTAATCAACAACTGGAATCTGATGTTCACTAACAAGATGGGCTCGGTGACTCCTACTATTGCTAGAGCCATGACAGACCATGGTCATCAATCGACAAACGTGATGCTGCAGACATAGGTGCTGGGGTTGCGTGTGGTGACGATCACAAGCAGATGTGGTGGAGTCGATGGCCTACATCAGTTTGATGGTCAGGTTGGGGTGATGGGTCTGCCGCATACCGTGTTCATGGCTGCAGCGATGGTGTGCAAGCAGTGATCAAAGTGAGCATCTTGACCCTGAACAAGGTGATGAGGTTATAACATGCAATATTTGTGACCATTAGTTTGATGGTCCAGGCTAGGCTGATGATAATGAGTACATCACTGGAGTGGGCTGGGGAACTGGAGTAGCACATGTGGAACATACAGCTGCCAGTTCTATGGTCCAGACTAGGATGATGAAGCTATCATATGTAGTGCTTGTGGCCACCAGTTAGACAGTCCAGGCTTGGAGGGTGGGGATACTGCACACAATTCGGTATGTCTGTCTGCAGACAGCTCCAGTACACCTGGAAACGAAGTGAGATTGATATGTAGGGTGCACATACAAATGCACATGCAATAGATATTTGTACAGAATGTCCCAAAAACTCAGGCAACACTTAATTTCTTGTACAGGAGGGCAAACTGGTCAGTTTTCAAGAAGGAACCCATATCCGCAAATGCATGGCTGGGGTGCTAGAGAGCTTCATAGTCTGAGAACGAATGCTTATGACACTTTGTTCCGGTTCGTTTTGTTTTATGAATACAGAAGGTATGCAACTCTGTAGCCATCTATATGCTGTGGATGGACGACCTGAGCCAAATAACATTCCGCACATGTGCTACATTCCTGCACACAGCCCTTGTGTGGACGCTATGACAGACCTTATGTTGTCTGACAGTGCAGTAACGCTGCTGACAGCAGTGTGTATTGTACCAGTGCACAGCTGCAGAAATGATGGTCAAAATGCTTGCATACAGTAAGCAGATTGCAGTGAGAGAGCTGCTGCAAGTTTGTGTGCAGACTGGTTTGCAAATTTGCTAGAGATGGCATATTAAACTTGTACAAAATGTATATTTTGGAGGACTAAAATCCGAGTGCACAGTTGATTCAAGACCACCAATGTAGAGTTGGTGTTAATATCTCTGGAGGAATAATTGGTGAGCATATCACTGGGCCAAAATTACTGCCAAACAGGCTAACAGAGAGGTTTTGCCTACGCTACTGGATATAGTCCCACTAAATGTTCGAATGAACATATGGCTGGAACATGATGGAGCTCCAGCACACTTTGATGTCGATGTGCACAATCATCTCAACATCACATATCCCAATCGATGGATTGGTAGAGGCGGACGAGTTCCATGGCCAGCACAGCCGCCAGATCTGACACTCCTTATGTAAGGTCTTTGGGACAGGATGATGAATATGGTGAATGGCACACTTGTAACTTCAGTGGAGGACTTTATTACTCAAGTACTTCAAAGACAACTGCATGTGTTGGCTCATGTGCATGAGGGTGAGCAATGATGTAGGAGATATGCCATTAAAAGCCAATTTGTAGTGTAAACAGTGCAGTGTGTTGCTCACGTTTGTTTTATTGACATATTTGTGGAATGCACACCCATCTAGGACTTCGACACTCTCCAGCGCCCAAGCTGCATGTTTTCAGACGTGGGTTCCTTTTTTAAAACAAATCAGTGTGCCATTCCACACATCATTCTAACCATTGTCAGTTGTTTTTTCAGGGTCTCGTGTATATATCCGTAAATAATAATAATTTCTAATACTTACATTGCGATTCACTGACGACAGTAAGTGAATTTAGCCACTCGTCATTTACACCACTTCGGATATTATACATATATTTTGATATTTTTTTCACTCCATAAAGCATTCACATCTGTGGCTATGTTGCCATCAAGTGCATCTAAAAAATAAGAAACACACATCATAAGCACTCATTGCAAGTGTAAATTATTATTATTGTTGTTACTGTTATTGGAAGAATAAATGGTAATACTCACATATCTGCTCTTCAGTGACTAGTGTAATACTCCACAATCTCTGACCAGAAAATGTTCTCATGGCATGTGGCAACTTTATGTTCGTAGCTTCTATAGAAAAAAGTAGGAACACTTGAGTACTGAATGCAAGTGTAAAAAAAAATTGAGGTGCACAGGTATAAACATGTACATTTACATTTGCTCAAAAATTGTTCAAATGGCTCTAAGCATTATGTGACTTAACATCTGAGGTTCAAAATGATTCAAATGACTCTGCGCACTATAGGACTTAACTTCTGAGGTCATCAGTCCCCTAGAACTTAGAACTTCTTAAACCTAACCTAAGGACATCACACACATCCAATGCTGAAGCAGGATTCGAACCTGCGACCATAGCAGTAGTGCGGCTCCGGACTGAAGCACCTAGAACCACAACGGCCGGCATTTAGATTTGCCCTTTTACAAATAACTCATTAGGAAATCCATAGCTTCATTGTGAAAGTGTAGTGAAGCCCTGCTACTATCCTACCTGCAACACACACACACACATATATATATATATATATATA
This sequence comes from Schistocerca nitens, assembly GCF_023898315.1. NCBI lineage: Eukaryota > Metazoa > Arthropoda > Insecta > Orthoptera > Acrididae > Schistocerca > Schistocerca nitens. The sequence continues at coordinate 802,565,395 of NC_064616.1, read as the reverse complement.
TATATATATATATATATATATATATATATATAAGCATATTTTATGAATTATCTGCAGCAATCTTTAAAAAGAATACGTATAACCTATAAACCGTATGGTGGCAGATTAAATGAATGTCAAGTTCACACCTTACTTGTGAGATTTTATACATCGTAACAGCAAGATGAATATGCCACCTGAAATACTTTGGCTAAAATGAGCAGATTTGCCTGTTAAAATGTACAGTATACAATGCAAAGGGATGACACTCAGTCAACAGTATTAACACACTGAACATAAAATTCTGCATGTCAATGAGCAAGAGAAGAGAAAAGCTGCTGGAGGAAACGTTTTAGTTTGGGAGCAGATGCGAGTTGCGGCGTCACGGACTGAGTACAATGGAACGCTCTTAAAGCGACCTGCAGAGAGGGACAACAAACATGCTGGGTGACTCATCGAAGAGGGCAGGTAGCGGGCTGGCGGCGTGGAATGAAGAGAATTTTTAGAAAACTGCATTGGGGAATTTCCAAATGGATACAAACAGACCAGTGATGCAGTCAATCAAGTGAACTGCGTGTGGTACGCTCATGATGTGAGCGTGTCACCTTTAGGCCTCTGGAGCGGGCACAAAATGTCCAATTGACTGATATGAAGTAGGAAGGAGTAAAGTGCCGAAATTTCGACGCAGTTTGATGGTAGGCCCTTTGCGATTGGTAGAGATAGTTTTCGCAAGATGAAAGGAACCCTCCTATTGGTTGGAAAAAGCCGTGACGTGGAGCACGAAAGGACTCAGGTGGGGGACAGTTTTGCTACGTGACACACAAGAACGAAAATTTCACGGACTCTCCTCTGAACAGCGTCAAGTGCAGAATGGGGCACATCACGCTCTGTACGATGCAAAGGAGGAATTTTGTGTGAACACTGCGTTCACTTTGGCTGACATTCAGCTAGATATTAGAAGGAGCGTTGTTGAGCTCCAACAGTGGAGAAACGAAACAGCCACATAGTTAATTGTTCTTGTGAGAACTGAGAGGGCATTGTAACATGCACGTGCATATAGCCATATTTCAAGACTACGGATGAGTGCATGTTTTCTCACCCAACGAGAAACATAGGACAGTTTCTGCTGATAAAATTAGCAAAGATTTTGATTAGATTTTACAGAAATTTCAGAGGGTAAGAGCAGCCATGCAGCCGACGGCTCACCCACAGCTAAGGTAAATACCACTAGCAGAGGCGTAGACTTGTTGGTTCACCGGATTGTGTCCACTGTGAACTCGAAGAACCTTGAGTAATCTTTTGCTCAGCTTGTTACAAAATCTACCCATCCTCCATAGCCTTGATTGCCATCCTAAATAGTACTGAACTTAGGACTGGAATCGGATGATTGGTCGGAATGTTGGCCAGCTTCACGATTTAGTACTAAGAATAATTTTGTAGAGAACCTTCCGATTAAAATTTGATATTGTTGTGTTCAGTGTCGTGTTACTTCGATTAAACTGGAAGTAATATGATATCTTGACATCTGTCCTAACATTTTCACGTTACAAGCTATGTAAATTCGTGTATTTCTTTGGCAATAATTCTGAATTAAAAACAATTTGTGTACAGCTAAACACCGTTGCGCCCTGTCATAGAATAAGGGTCCACTCCTAACACCAAATATTTATTCTATAGATGCTAACGCACTGAAAGGGTATTTTTGCTGATGCCTGACGATAGAGAAAAGGAGTGGAGTATCAGGAAATATGTTTACCTAAATTCTTGTCAAATTTTCAGGAAGCAAGCCATCATCAAAGATTAATGTAGGATGTTGTCATTACCTGGTAGCTGAAGATGCTTACCCACACCATCACCATTACCAATGCTAAACTGATACATCATATCTGGAGTATATTCGTTGATGATAATCAGAATGAAGAGAAGAGGAGCTGCTCAGACCAACTATCTTATATACGGCGTCAATATACATGTCCCATAATGCTGATGCTGATGATCTAACTGCCAGGTTGCTCATATGGCCGATGTGTCTGCATTTCAGTGTCTTGACATGTCCTGCCAGGCTGGGTACTCCAAATTCTGCAGTGATATTTGATGGTAGAAAAGCAGCCACTGTGCATAAACGTAAATCATGCCATAACATTCCTCCTACTTCTGAGAGTGCAGCGTATGCAGTATCAACAGCTGTGTGCATACGCATAATTTTGGGAGCTCAAATTGTGCCGCAGCATTCTTCACATTAGCGAGAGTGCAGTATATTCATTACTGACAGCTCTATGTGGAAACAGGACTGGACATAATCAGCCACACATAATGCACACGTATGGTCCCGCCAGAGTAGAGCATGGAGACTAGGAAAAGAGTACAATTTCCAGATGGAGTGTATACAGTGGTGCACATGTTGAATAATTTGGAATTTACTGTATACAAGCAGCCTGTGTTGGAATATAGCAGCAGGCTGCTGTGAACAATTTCCGCTTTCAACATTGTGTGGTCAAAGTCTCTGAAAGTATTTACCCAGTTCTTCGTGAAAAGCATAGGTAACGTATGTTAAATACTTAATTGAAACCTGTTATAAAGGTTTTTAAAATTACTTTTTGATAATCCAACTTAAAAGTATTTGCACATTTTCTGAAGCACACATAACTGCTGTTGTTTATTGTCAACACACAGTTGTTTACGTCTTTGAACTGGCAGAAAGTTGAACTCTTCAAGATTGTGTTTTAACGCACTCTTGAAGATGCAACCACAACACATTTTTATGGCCTTTGACGTAAACTATACTGTCTCTACCACCATAGTTTTACAGTGATACCACAGTATTTTCATGCAATACCCCATCATTGTCTTCCCATTTTCACGATGATAGCACGTTAGCTATGCAATGGTTCGATGAACCTTAACACAGTGTACTGTACTAACCTGTTTGGGCGAAGCAATGATTAAGGAATATTTCATGAATATTTGTCCAACGTTGGTGAATGCAGCGAATATTTAGGAGGTGCTGTGTGCTGTGGGATGGAGGCAGTGTCTCTTTGTAGGGAGTCTGTAAACTATCACCATAGCTGGAGTTCTGCAGGAGATCTACTACAGATACTGAGGTCACAGGCAATAACATAGGCGGAACAGGTGCGGCTAATGTAGGTGAGGAAATTGCAGAGGACGGGATCATTAGGTCAGAAGCAGATAGCAGCATGGATAACAGTTAGAATTTTGAAGAAGAGGCTAGTGATAAGCTGTTTAGTGGGAATACTGAATAAGGGTTGTGGCTGAGTGGGGATGTTATTGTGGTGGCCAATTGCAACCTCACCACTGGCTGGGTGAAAGAGATTATCTGTATGGTGGAGAAAATATGGAGAAACTCGGATGGTGTCACAGGGTTGAAAGAAACTTTCATCAAGGATGAATGTGTCGACGTTGTGTTGGGACAGAATATGCATTAAAAGTGGCTTGTTGGTGGGTAGGGTGCTGTATTGCCATTGCGCCATGATGAAGGCCTAAGGAGTGAGTTATGTGGGTGAGGAGCTGGAAGGCTTAAACGATAGTATTGAGATGAATCAAATCGAAAACGGCTTGGTTTCAGGAGTAGGTCGTTTGGGTATTGAGTAGGTGGCAGCCACATGCGAGTGTGCATTCTTATTTGTTTATGTGAAGTTATAATTCAGTTATATCAATCAGCATGCACGTGCATGAGGGGAGTGGGGGGGGGGGGGGGGGGGATGTTTGTAATACCTAAACTTGATCCTGGAATCTCACAGTAAAAGTGTTAACCAGAGAGCATTAATATGAAAACTAGCTGAATACTCACCACTGTACATGAATGTATTTGCTCTGGTCTCTATTAGTCCATCTTCTCCTTCCCTCTCTCTATGTTCATCTCCTCTTTTACTTCTCCCTGTCTGTCTGCGCCTCCCCCATTTCTCTGTCCATCTTCTCCTTCCTCCTCTATTTAATTCCATTTCCTCCTCCTCCACTCGCTGACGAAATACCCCCCCCCCCCCCACCACTTAACAAAGCCCCACTCATGCTGTTGTTCTCCTCTTCCCTGCGCTCAGTGTCCATCTCCTTCTTCCCCTCCTTCTGGCCAACTCCTCCTACATCTCTCCCTGTCCATCTGCTCTTCCCCTGTCTCCCTGTCAACCTGTTCCTCCCCCTCTGTCCACCTGCTCCTTTCCATTCTCTTCATCTTCTCTTCCCTTCTAATTCCATGTTCTCCTCCCCCCTTTATTTTATTCCATCATCTCCTCTCCCTCTCTCTGTCTATCTCTTCTATCCCATCTCTCTGTCCATTTCCTCTTCTGTCTTTCCTCCGTCACACTCCTCCTCTCCCCTCTCTCTGTCCATTTCACCCTTCCCCTCTCTGTGACCGACTCCTCTGCCCCCTTTCCCTCTCTATATCCTACTTCCCCCTCTCTGTTTTTCCATCTCATCCTTCCTTCTTCTCTCTCCACGCTATCGTCGGCTCCCCAATATGAGACTGACGGTTGTCAATCCCACACTATTTCTTTACCAACTGTACCTAACATGTCTGTGAAATTTGACTGAAATTGTTCCAGGAGCTTAGCATGAGCTTTTTACTCATGGCTTCGCCCGTGTACGCATATATCAAACACATGTAAAATATTTCACACATTACTGTACACATATTTCACCCGTATCTGTAGCGAATTTCGCCCTGTAGTTTAGTTTTCACACAGATCTATGTTTATCATATCGCATCTCCTTTACTATCCGCTGTAAAATAATTTAATTTTTCATGTACATCCAGTGGTATAAGTGGCTGCTGTCTGCGACATGTGTTGCGAATAGAGTTAGTAGTAAAGAAGTAATAGATCAAGATGTCATGCATGACCTTTTAATTTCGCAGAATTGGTATATGATTAGTGAAACTGAACAGTTCAAATTTCTAGGTGTTCAGATAGATAGTAAACTGTGGTGTAAATCCCACGTTCAGGATCTTGTTCAATGACGTAATGCTGTCATTTTTACTATTCGAACGGTATATGAAGTGAGTGAACGTTCGACACGAAAATTACTATACTTTGCTTGTTTTCATTCGTTTATGTCGTATAGCGACACGAAAATTAGTCTACTTTGCTTATTTTCATTCGTTTATGTCGAATGGTAATATATTTTGGATTAACTCTTTCCATTCTGAAAGGATATTTTTAGCTCAGAAACGAGCGGTTCGGGCAATAAGTGGTGTAAGTTCAAGAACCTCTTGTCGACCCCTGTTCACGAGTCTGGGTATTTTGACATTGGCCTCTCAATAAATATGTATTTCTTACTGTCATTTCTTGTTAATAATATTAGCTTATTCCCAAAAATAAGCAACTTACACTCAGTTAATACTCGGCAGAAATCAAACCTGCATTTGGATCGGACTTCCTTAACTTTTGTGCAGAAAGGTGTGCTTTATACTGCTGCATCCATTTTCAATAAGATACCACTCGAATTCAAAAATCTTAGCAGTATTTCACGCGCTTTCAAATCGAAACTGAAGAGTTTTGTCATGGGTCACTCCTTCTATTCTGTCTAGGAGTTCCTTCTAAAATTAAGCTGATTCTCGTTGTATTGTTGATTGTGTTTACTTAAACTTATGGATTGACTTTTCTCGGGCTCATAAACATTTTATTTTTATTTTTTATTACTTTTATGTTGTAATTTCATGTACTGACACGTTCCATGACTTTGGAGATTTGCTCCTCAATTTGGTCCCACGGAACTTGACGTGTAAATAAATAATAAATGTGGCAGTTTTTCACGCACCTCCATATCTGGTGTCATAACTCATGAACTGTACAGGGTGAGGATAAAGTGCCGCACTTGGCGGTCAGCATGGGATTCCTCATCCCAATGCAAGGCAAACTTTTCTGTTGGCATGTGGTTCCTCATCCCAGTTCAGGCCAACAGCGTGTCTAGCAAAACATAGTCCTGCCAGTAGCTTTAATGGAAATTTGATCTAAAAAGCGAGGCCCTGTCAACGCTGTAACTGCATGCAGCGTGGTCAAGAAAAGGTAGCACGAATTCCTTAAGAATGATTTCGTGAAGATGTGTAATGTAAGATGTCAACGGTGACGTTATGAAATTTGTACATTCTATGAAGTTACAGGAGTGGCCAGTGGGGTTTCTTTACTTTATATATTGAGGATTTTCCAAATTCCCTGCTTGAATTTTATCAGCAACCTATTACAATTTTTTACACCAGAAGTACATTTAATCCTTATTTGAATCATACTTGAAAATACAGCCTTAGAGACGTACCTACAGGTGTTGGATGATACTGTAATTGCTCTGTGGATGTTTCTGGTAATGCAAACTTGACCAGGTTGACTACTAGTGGTCTGCTCAGTTACCGAAATACAAGAAGTAGAAAGTGTTACGTTTATAGGACCACAGAGAAACCACAATCTTATTGTAAAACACACACCTTAGAATTAACTAAAACTCTAAGTCAGCAACATTTGTAGTATGCATCATTACTGCTATCAATTATTTATAAACGAAGAAACTAGTTTAGTCTGCTTATTTCGATTCACCAATGAATTGAAATATGTTATCTGGGAAACTCAGTTAATAGTGATATTTTTTCAGAATACAGAAGTGTATTTTGAAATTACATTCGGCGTTTGTTCTTCAAAATCCTGCGGAGACTTCTACAGAAAACTTAACTGCATCACATTACGTGTATTTATTAAAGTTGCTTTTTCACTTCTCCTCAAACAATAGTACAAAGCATAAATGTAATACTAGGACCAAAGGCAAAACTTACAAAGACTTCAAGAGGCTAACATTAGTATAGGAGGCAGATACATGGATACACATTCATTCAACAAAATGACACAGCACTGAAAAATGTCTTATGAGCAGTTTGATGAATTTAAGACTCAACTGATGAAATTTCAGTTGGACAACTCATTTCCCTCATTCCAGCGTCTCTTCACAAATGCCTTAAAACTGCTGTTTTTATTATATTATAATTAATAGTATCACTGTAATATTATAATATTTCATAATTTTAAGTAATTTCCTGTGCTGCACTTGAATATAATTTACATCTTTGACGTCTCCCCACACCCCACAGACTCCGCTATGTGGTATACATATAATGATACTACTTCAGTGTAATTCAATGAAGCTAATGAAATGCATGGTAAATGTGATGATATTAGTGAGGTCCGTTCAGAAATTCTGATCGTCAAGTTTACTGAATAAGACGTAGCAAATGGAAAGTTGTGCCGGAGCTGGAATCGAAGATGAATTTCTTGTTTGTCCCTTAGCGGTCGATCATTGTTAATTGTTTGTCGATCACAGATAGTATATAATACGTAAAAATACACTCCTGGAAATTGAAATAAGAACATCGTGAATTCATTGTCCCAGGAAGGGGAAACTTTATTGACACATTCCTGGGGTCAGATACATCACATGATCACACTGACAGAACCACAGGCACATAGACACAGGCAACAGAGCATGCACAATGTCGGCACTAGTACAGTGTATATCCACCTTTCGCAGCAATGCAGGCTGCTATTCTCCCATGGAGACGATCGTAGAGATGCTGGATGTAGTCCTGTGGAACGGCTTGCCATGCCATTTCCACTTGGCGCCTCAGTTGGACCAGCGTTCGTGCTGGACGTGCAGACCGCGTGAGACGACGCTTCATCCAGTCCCAAACATGCTCAATGGGGGACAGATCCGGAGATCTTGCTGGCCAGGGTAGTTGACTTACACCTTCTAGAGCACGTTGGGTGGCACGGGATACATGCGGACGTGCATTGTCCTGTTGGAACAGCAAGTTCCCTTGCCGGTCTAGGAATGGTAGAACGATGGGTTCGATGACGGTTTGGATGTACCGTGCACTATTCAGTGTCCCCTCGATGATCACCAGTGGTGTACGGCCAGTGTAGGAGATCGCTCCCCACACCATGATGCCGGGTGTTGGCCCTGTGTCCCTCGGTCGTATGCAGTCCTGATTGTGGCGCTCACCTGCACGGCGCCAAACACGCATACGACCATCATTGACCCCAAGGCAGAAGCGACTCTCATCGCTGAAGACGACACGTCTCCATTCGTCCCTCCATTCACGCCTGTCGCGACACCACTGGAGGCGGGCTGCACGATGTTGGGGCGTGAGCGGAAGACGGCCTAACGGTGTGCGGGACCGTAGCCCAGCTTCATGGAGACGGTTGCGAATGGTCCTCGCCGATACCCCAGGAGCAACAGTGTCCCTAATTTGCTGGGAAGTGGCGGTGCGGTCCCCTACGGCACTGCGTAGGATCCTACGGTCTTGGCGTGCATCCATCCGTGCGTCGCTGCGGTCCGGTCCCAGGTCGACGGGCACGTGCACCTTCCGCCGACCACTGGCGACAACATCGATGTACTGTGGAGACCTCACGCCCCACGTGTTGAGCAATTCGGCGGTACGTCCACCCGGCCTCCCGCATGCCCACTATACGCCCTCGCTCAAAGTCCGTCAACTGCACATACGGTTCACGTCCACGCTGTCGCGGCATGCTACCAGTGTTAAAGACTGCGATGGAGCTCCGTATGCCACGGCAAACTGGCTGACACTGACGGCGGCGGTGCACAAATGCTGCGCAGCTAGCGCCATTCGACGGCTAACACCGCGGTTCCTGGTGTGTCCGCTGTGCCGTGCGTGTGATCATTGCTTGTACAGCCCTCTCGCAGTGTCCGGAGCAAGTATGGTGGGTCTGACACACCGGTGTCAATGTGTTCTTTTTTCCATTTCCAGGAGTGTAGAAGGTAGATTGACGTTCACATCAAAAATTTACTTACTATATTACAGGTCGTTAAACAAAAACTGGCAGGGGTAAAAGTTAAGAAAAGAAAAGAATATACACGGCCAGTGTGTAAAGATGTGAAAGTACATCACCATAGCATCATCACATTATTTCCTCCATCTTCGAATTCATATTACTGGCGCAATTTTGAACAACCTAAGAAACGTCATACTACACGACTTGTTTACCTAATTTTCTACCTGTTAATCGAAAATTGAGGGGAATGTGTTCTCGTAGCAGATTAGCGGCAGCCCGATTAGCGGCTCAAAGACGTTTCGCAAATCGAACGCATCTGAAACTTTAGCATACCTCTGAACCTCCCACCGAGCGAGGTAGTGCAGGGGTTAGGCACTGGACGCAGAAAAAGGGATAGTCGATGGACCTCCATGACATCCTCAGTCATTCATTGTCGGATGCAGTATGGAGGGGCGTGGAGTCAGCGCATCTCACTCCCAGCCATTGTCGACGTTCTGACCTTGGAGCCGCTAGCTGTTCGTCAGGTAGCTGGAGGCAGAGTGCACCCCGGTCCAATCGTCCCGCCAAGAAAATAACTCCGGCAGTACTTCACTAAGAATCGCACCCGGGTCTCCCACATGAGTGTCTGTTGCGTTAGTAATTCGGCTGCAGAGGCGGAAACACTGGATTCTGATTCGGAACAGGGAGGATTCAATTCCCTGTCAGGTCAAAAAAATGGTTCAAATGGGACTGAGCACTATGGGACTTAACATCTGAGGTCACCAGTCCCATAGAACTTAGAACTACTTAAACCTAACTGATCTAAGGGAATCACACACATCCATGCTCGAGGCAGGAATCGAACCTGCGTCCGTAGCGGTCGCGCGGTTCCAGACTGAAGCGCCTAGAAGCGCTGGCCACACCGGCCGGCCCTGTCAGGTCGTCTAGACTTAGAATTTGTACGGTCTCCCTAAACCCCATAAGATCAATGCCGAGAAGATTTCTTTGAAAAGAACACAGCCGATTTTCTCTTTCATTTTTCTTCGATTTGAGCTTGTGATCCGAACCTTATGATCTTTTTGTCGGCAGGACGGTGAACTAAAATATCCCTTCCTTCATTTCTAAGCCTCGCCTTTATGCAAAAACTTCGCCAAAGCATGAATAAAGTGTTCTCGGGCTTTCCAACAGCGTGAAGTGGTTAAAATGCCATGAGCTTTCGACAAGCACTCCTTGGCCATTGTCATTTGGTATGACTGCTGATGGGCTGCTTCTTCGCTCTTATAGACTTTGACTAACAGCTGTGACATAACTGGTGCTCACGACATCCCCATAAATGGGCGGTGAGGCCGCTGCACCCTCGCGGTTGCTAGATACCACGCCAAGCTGAACTGCAGGCTGCCGTCTTTATTAAGTGTGTTATCGGTGTTTTTTTATTTCGATGGCTTCATTAATTACACGTTCCCAGATTTTTCGGAGTAGCATAAGCGATAAGACCCTACATGCTGCTTCCTGCTTTGTTCTACAATGCACACTGTTTGTCCGCTGTAAGAAAGGCTGCACTCGCAAGGTAGTTTCTAGACCTCATATTTTCTGACAGCTTCGGTTTCTTTAACTGGCATCAGTAACTGCCGGAATGTTTTCGGAGGCGTTATCGATTTTATTTTGTGTCTTTTTCAGCAGGAAGCTTATTTTGACCGACACGGAACCACAGGACGCGCAAAAAGCTAATTTATTTTTCTGCTCCCCGTCGTTGGTCTTATTGTAATTCTTGCTTGAGAGCACTTCACTTACTTGGTCAACGCTGTAGCCGTTCTTTCTAAAGACCTTACGTAGGTGGCTCAGCTCATGGGGCGTCTGATACCGTTCTTGCTCGATGTACCAGTGTTTGTAACGCAGACGTCTCCTGTGCCGGGTGATGATAGCTGATGGCGTGCAAGTACAGACCGGTGTGCGTAAGTTTTCTGCATACGAGTTATCCAATCCGTCTGCGGTTGGCGAGATCTACGAGGAAGGGTAATGCGTCATATTTTTCTACTTCCATGTGAACTAGATTTTACTATTAATGCAAATGAGATGTTCCAAAAACTTGTCTAGATGTTAACGTCCGTGGGCTCGAACGACGAACGTTTAGTCAACATATCGAAAGAAGCAACTAAGCTTTAAAGGCGGTATGTTTAATGCAATACCCTCGAAATTCGACTCAAAGAGGTTTGTTGCATCTGGAGCTAACGGGCTTCCCATCGCAACGCCGTCCGTCTTATTATAATACCTGTCGTTGTGACGATGTGGCTAAATAGCTTTCCCACATTACTTTTAAAGAACTAGGGTACTACTTCCAAACATTCTTGGATAGACACATTCGTAAACAGTCCCACCACATCAAAACCGAGGATAATGTAGCTCTCAGTAAGTCGAAAACGGTAATGCGGCTGATAAAATCGGTTGAGTTCTTAATATAATGTTCACAATGACCCACATGTGGAGCGAGAGAAGCAGCGAACTACTCCGTCAGCTTGTAAGTCGGTGAATACGCTGAGATGGAAAGGCGTCCCATGCTTATGGACCTTCAGTGGAGCCATAGGTGGTTTATTTGCCTGAAAGAGATGAATCTTGACCACAGTATTTTCCGGCGAAGAGCGCTTAAGAACCTCAAATGTCTTTCCTGTTAGTCTGGATGTTGGGTCGCCTTGGAGCTTCAAGTATCTTCGTCCAGCAACGCGCGGATCTTCGTATCGTAATCCGTGTATTCTGTAATTACGGCTGCGTTGCTCTCGTCAGCAGGAACAACAAAGCTTTCATAATTGTGAAGCGCGCAGGCTATTTCGCTCAGCCTCGTTTATACTGGGTACTGGTAGCATTACTTTCGTGAGAATACATCTCGTTTCAGATCGTTTCTCATCTACTGTTTCACGAGGAATTTGCCGACTCCACTTCGACGCCACTTATTATTTCATATTTTATGCTATGTTACCGCCGCGAGACTGCATTCTTACTCCACGAAAATGTATCAGTTTTTGTGACATTTCCACAGCGTATTTTGGGCAAAATCCCATTGTGCAGATAAGTGAATAATGGATATTATTCGTGGCGAATAGTGGATGTTCTTCGTTGATCGGGAAGCAGGTGTGTTACTTTAAAGCAATGGTTGCAGCTGCAGGTATCTTATGTCTGATCCAGGAAAAGTGTGAGGCGCTTGACAAACTGACTCTCCCTTTGACCTCACAGAAGGATAGACCGCAGGTATGTCGGACGTTCCTCCTAGAAGAGTGATGAGCGATTACAAGGCACAATCTCTACCGTGACGCAGCGTAAGACACGAATTAATGATCAGTTTATTACATCTTACACTTTTCGCAGAACAGTCTTGCAATCTTTGCATCCTCCACTGGATGAAAACGGCAACAAGTAATTCGTAACGCTTCCTCGACATCTGTGCAATTTCGCAACCTGTTATGAGTATTTCCGGCATCGGATTCCACTGCCGATGGTTTGGAATTATCATACGGACAGTAGACACGTGAACGGCTTTGCGGACGTATATCTGTCACATGTGTGGGTATGCGACACACGTCTGTGTGTCCTGTTGCATTTTATTTGTTATTCTAATTGTACTTCCATAAGTGAGCAGTTTGAGAATCACACTAAAATAGCGCTGCGTTGTTATCTTAATTATTCTGTCTCGGATAATTTTATGGTCTGTTCTTTCTCGTAGCTAAATAACGCCTGAAAAAAGTTGCAAAGCACGTACTGATTCAGTTTTCAACCTTTTCTAAGAAGTAGTACTTTCTGTTTATTTTGCAATAATAGCCCTGTTTTCTTTCTCCATCGGAAGATATTGTTTGAAGTCAGTGAATGTATCGTCTGAACTGAGTATGTAAGCCACTAATGCGGATTTTTTATTTCTGCACTGGATGCAAGCAGCAATTAGTTTGAAAGAATCAGAGGTATATTGGCGCTATAGCAAAGTTTAGAAGACTAGTGTAGTCACCGATGTTTCGACTAGAAGCTCTTTTCGATATCAGCTTATAATGGGATTATACTGTAAATGATGAAAGTATGTGAATGCAGCTTGCCGCTAACTTGGTGTAATGTCTCTCACACATGAACCTGTACAGCAAAGTAAGGGCCTCCTGTTTCTATCTTTAGGCTGATCCGTGATAAGACAGGCAAACCATTATACTAATGGAGGATTCTGCGTATTTTCTCTAATTTCATTCGCTCTCTCTCTCTCTCTCTGTCCTTTATCTATATACAGTTTTAAATATATTATTTAATTACGTGAACTCAGCCCAATAGAATCTCTGGTGGAGCCCTTCGTCTTAATATTCAGCGGCTGGCTTGCTGTAAAATATCTTTATGTCTATTATTATTGTTAAGCGCTGCATTCAGTTGGGAAAATCGATCGTTTGAACAATTCGTTCATTTTACGACAGATTTAGAATTTCAGATGTGTCCGAAGCCTTTTTGGACGATTTTATAGAATAGCGGTGATTGCAGGCTCTCTTCGTCACAACTGAAACTTCCCACACTAATTACAGGGCCAAGACAATCATCAATGATTCAGACAGAGAACTCGTTCGTCATTCACTCTAGAATAAAAAGGTCACAAACCTTATTTGTGAGGAAAAATTGTATATTCAATCCATCTCCAGTACATGTTCCGTTTTCTGTTGATTCCAAGTCTTACTTAATTTGCGTTTACAGTTTTTCTCTCTCTCCAAATAACCCGCTAGTGGCACAAACGTTAATAGCTCGCTTTAGCGAGAAGAAGAGCAAATGTGTCTCTTTTAGCAGCCCGACAATCTTCCAACCGATACTTCCGAAGCTGTTCTCGGTATTCCTTCCCTGACAACCATGGAGAATACATATATGTATCTCTGTTCTTCCAAAGAATAAACGTACTAGAAAAATACCTTGGCGTCGACGAGCTGTCGGCGCATATATTACTAGAAAATCCGATCAGATACTTTCCAAAAGGGAATAAATGTGGATGATTTGATTGATAATTATTAATTATTGCTTGGTAGAGGGTAATTTTCCGTGGGGAGATTACAAGCTGAAGAAGCAAATACTGTGTGTACTAAGTGACTATATATGGTTGTTCGACTCAGTACAGACACTGATACTACGAAAGGTAGTGAAATGATTTTCAAACCACAATGTTTCCCTAGTTTAATAATATCTGCTTACAATTTCTACTACAGACGGAAACAGTCGCTAAACTACTCAAGAAAAATTTTACGAATGGGAAAAGAACTTGTTTCAATTTGTGTTTCATTTCCGAATATATTCTTAAGCAGACTCAAGTACTGTGTAGGTAATATCGCAAGAATAAGCATCAGAACACATTATAGTGTGACTAGTACTGAAACAGAACAGAATACATCCAACAGACATTTTTAAAACATGTTAGAACCTTTGAAGATAACATCGAAAATATAAGAATCAGAATACATTTGAACCTGATCAGCACTGAAAAAGAGCAGACTACATAAAACTGCACAGGGCTTCAGCCCCACTAATGAAAGATGAAATTCTTCGAAGTACAACGGAAGTACTCTGATTTCCGATTACAAATCTGAATAATCAGTGTAATTAAAGTTACCAACGGAGATGACGCAGGGGTTCGCATTCTGCAAGGGTGAAATCAATTTCCCGTCCGGTCCCCCTAAAGAGAAAGGCTGAATGCCGGTGTGTTTCCTTTAGGAGGAGCTCTTCTGACTTTCTTCCCGACTTCACCTCTTATCCGATACAGCGTTCTGCCTCTAAAAATCACGTCGTCAACGTGACAGTCCACCCTAACTTTCTTTTCTTCATATAAAATTAAAAATTTTTATTCCCTGGACGCGCAATCGAGATGCTCTCTGCGCCCCAGACTAGTGGAATCTACAACAGGAAGAATGGAGAATTTGACGTTGTCCACCGCGCAAACACACGTCACTAAGAGGAAAAACAGTTACCAGCACTATCTCATAGAAATAATGGATTCCTATGGGTTCCTCAAATTTTGATAACGTTTCGTTATCCATGTACACTGGAACGCTTATCCGACTGGTTTAGCACACATTTTACGAAACCAGTAAAGTACCGGCAACGTCAGCACTGTATTGTCTCTGAAGCTGAGAAGGAATTTCTCCGTCCTCTCTTCGACCCCTCCCACAGCGTGCCCTGGTATCGCCTCTCTCTCTGGCCTGACTTTTAGCAGATTAAATTTCTACGCGTTGACATTTCTTGAAATACGTTACCGAAAAGATCCACAGTTGCGAATAAGAAATTCATCCGTTTCACACAATAAAATATTCGTGAACTGCAGAGTTGTATAGCAGACGTGTACAATATGATGGTGAATGTAGTCTCACAGTGTCTCTTTCGTAGCCTACACCACTGTTCGCGTCAAATTGTTTCTTAAAAAAATTGGCGAACCTCAAATGCCATATTGGCGATCTTTCGAACTCTGTCTCAGGATCGAACAATCTAATCCGAATTCCTCTCATAGACTTCTTGCAGTACCTTTGATGAGTCTCGTTGGTGATAACAATTCTGGAGCAAACATGAATATCTCGAATCAGAGTCGTGGAAATAAATGCGAATCAAACGTAAACAACACGAGTTACACTCGCGGGAACGAAAGTCGTGCCAAACGTGAACATCTCGAGTCTAACTCATCAGACAAACACTTGTCAGTTACAGTCTTCGTTTAGTTCTTAATATTACTCTTCGTGAACTGCCAACCACGGTGGCTCTTCACACGTAAATCCCCAACTAACTCATAATAGAAAATAGCTACAAACCAAATAAAATACATACTATTAACGAAAGGCCTACAGCTCCTCTTACAGAAACACTTGTACTTTTCTGGAACCAAATGTTCCATGTGCAAAGGTCCTATTGATTACAGCCTTTTGATTTGAACTCGCAAGGTACGTAAATACAGTATCGCATTCTTAATCTGCAGGCAAAAAATTTAAACAAGATATTATTATATCTGTGATCAGAATAGGGCTTAGAAACGATGTATGGAAACCAGATCTGGAAGTGCGTAATCAGAAGGTTTAAATTTCACAAAGAAAGAATAAAAAATGAAGTGTGTGAGGGATGAAACTTTCAGTTTCACAAATAAACGTCATCAATATATAAACGAGTAGACAGGTCAACTATATGCATCCATAGGCTAATAAAGAAAAAAAATTAGAAAACACGAAATGATAGGCCAATACATCTTAGGATTTAAAAAAAAAAATGTTTTCTATGGCTGTTTCAATGTATCCTCAAAGCCAAAACAAACGTTTGGGTAATATAATAAAAAGTATCCATGAGATCTGTCATTGTAAATTACCTTCATCATATGGCGGTCAATAAATGTGAGAAAATATTAGTACTGCCTTACTTGTTTTTTGCTTACAACAGAAAAAAGAACGATGCTATACCGCAGAACAAATTGAAAAGCGAATTGATTACAAAAGGAGTAGAAGTGCACTCGTTCCTCTTACTTTAAAAATACTAGCATTGTACCCAGCATTACCTGGGCACATATCTTATCTTCCCTGGGTTTGTATTTTATCTTCTCCTTCGACCTCTCTCTTGGTACATCTCCTCCTTCCCCTCTCTCTGTCCATCAGCTCTTCTCCCTCACTCTGTACAAATGTTCCTCTTCCCTCCATCCATCTGCCACTTCCACCTCTGTCCATCTCCTCCTATCCATCTACACACATAAAAAAATGTTTTGCATGACACCCATTCCCTGAACTCCTGAAGATAGACGTTGACTGTGGATGTTGTATCATAGACACAGTTCCTTTGACTGTTCAGAGACTCACTAAATCCGCCCAAAGATGTAAACAACCATGCATGGGCAGTTTTAGTCGTTCCACCAGGAAGGACGTACACAGCTCGTGTTGTCTGTAGTTCAACCATGTCTAGACGGTCAATACCGCTGTTCGATCGCGTCCGCATTGTTACTTTGTACCAGGAAGGGCTCTCAACGAGGGAAGTGTCCAGGCGTCTCGGAGTGAATCAAAGCGATGTTGTTCGGTCGTGGAGGAGATACAGAGAGACAGGAACTGTTGATGGCATGCCTCACTTAAGCCGCCCAAGGGCTACTACTGCAGTGGATGACCGCTACCTACGGATTATGGCTCGGAGGAACCCTGACAGCAATTCCACCATGTTGAATAATGCTTTTCGTGCAGCCATAGGAGATCGCGCTACGACTGAAACTATACACAATAGGCTGCATGATGTGCAACTTCACTCCCGACGTCCATGGCGAGGTCCATCTTTCCAACCACGTCACCGTGCAGCGCGATACAGATGGGCCCAACAACATGCCGAATTTACCGCTCAGTATTGGCATCGCGTTCTTTTCACCGATGAGTGTCGCATGTGGCTTCAACCAGACAATCGTCGAAGACGTGTTTGGAGGCAACCTGGTCAGGATGAACGCCTTAGACACACTGTCCAGCGAGCACAGTAAAGTGGAGGAGGTTCCCTGCTGTTTTGGGGTGGCATTATGTGTGACCGACGTACGCCGCTGGTGGTCATGGAAGGCGCCATAACGGCTGTACGATACGTAAATGCTATCCTCCCACTGATAGTGCAAACAATATCGGCAGCATATTCGCGAGCCATTCGTCTTCATGGACGACAATTCGCGCTCCATCGTGCACATCTTGTGAATGACTTCCTTCAGGGTAGCGACATCGCTCGACTAGAGCGGCTAGCATGTTCTCCAGACATGAACCCTAACGAAAATTCCTGGGAAAGGTTGAATAGGGCTGTTTATGCACGATGTGACCCACCAACCACTCTGAGGGATCTACAACGAATCGCCGTTGAGGAGTGGGTCAATCTGGACTAACAGTGCCATGATGAGCTTGTGGATAGCATGCCACGACGAATACAGGCATGCATCAATGCAAAGAGGACGCGCTACTGGGTGTCAGAGGTACCGGTATTTACAGAAATCTGGACCACCACCTCTGGAGGTCTCGCTGTATGGTGGTACAACATGCGATGTGTGGTTTACATGAGCAATAAAAATGGCGGTAATGATGTCTATGTTGATCACTATTCCAATTTTTTGTACAGGTCCTGGAACTCTCGGAACCGAGGTGATGCAGAGAGGGAGGGAGAGGTGAATGTAGACAGAGGGAGGAAAGAGGAGGTTGGAATAAAAGATAGGAGTAAAATGGACTTTAAGGCAGAGGAGATGGACAGAGAGAGGAAGAATGAAGAGATGGCAAAGAAGTGGGCGGTAGGTGGACTTGTAGCAGACTGGAATAAATACACTCCTGGAAATGGAAAAAAGAACACATTGACACCGGTGTGTCAGACCCACCATACTTACTCCGGACACTGCGAGAGGGCTGTACAAGCAATGATCACACGCACGGCACAGCGGACACACCAGGAACCGCGGTGTTGGCCGTCGAATGGCGCTAGCTGCGCAGCATTTGTGCACCGCCGCCGTCAGTGTCAGCCAGTTTGCCGTGGCATACGGAGCTCCATCGCAGTCTTTAACACTGGTAGCATGCCGTGACAGCGTGGACGTGAACCGTATGTGCAGTTGACGGACTTTGAGCGAGGGCGTATAGTGGGCATGCGGGAGGCCGGGTGGACGTACCGCCGAATTGCTCAACACGTGGGGCGTGAGGTCTCCACAGTACATCGATGTTGTCGCCAGTGGTCGGCGGAAGGTGCACGTGCCCGTCGACCTGGGACCGGACCGCAGCGACGCACGGATGCACGCCAAGACCGTAGGATCCTACGCAGTGCCGTAGGGGACCGCACCGCCACTTCCCAGCAAATTAGGGACACTGTTGCTCCTGGGGTATCGGCGAGGACCATTCGCAACCGTCTCCATGAAGCTGGGCTACGGTCCCGCACACCGTTAGGCCGTCTTCCGCTCACGCCCCAACATCGTGCAGCCCGCCTCCAGTGGTGTCGCGACAGGCGTGAATGGAGGGACGAATGGAGACGTGTCGTCTTCAGCGATGAGAGTCGCTTCTGCCTTGGTGCCAATGATGGTCGTATGCGTGTTTGGCGCCGTGCAGGTGAGCGCCACAATCAGGACTGCATACGACCGAGGCACACAGGGCCAACACCCGGCATCATGGTGTGGGGAGCGATCTCCTACACTGGCCGTACACCACTGGTGATCGTCGAGGGGACACTGAATAGTGCACGGTACATCCAAACCGTCATCGAACCCATCGTTCTACCATTCCTAGACCGGCAAGGGAACTTGCTGTTCCAACAGGACAATGCACGTCCGCATGTATCCCGTGCCACCCAACGTGCTCTAGAAGGTGTAAGTCAACTACCCTGGCCAGCAAGATCTCCGGATCTGTCCCCCATTGAGCATGTTTGGGACTGGATGAAGCGTCGTCTCACGCGGTCTGCACGTCCAGCACGAACGCTGGTCCAACTGAGGCGCCAGGTGGAAATGGCGTGGCAAGCCGTTCCACAGGACTACATCCAGCATCTCTACGATCGTCTCCATGGGAGAATAGCAGCCTGCATTGCTGCGAAAGGTGGATATACACTGTACTAGTGCCGACATTGTGCATGCTCTGTTGCCTGTGTCTATGTGCCTGTGGTTCTGTCAGTGTGATCATGTGATGTATCTGACCCCAGGAATGTGTCAATAAAGTTTCCCCTTCCTGGGACAATGAATTCACGGTGTTCTTATTTCAATTTCCAGGAGTGTATATTCCCAAGAAATGCCAGGTACTCAGCCAGTAATCAGCCAGTACCTCCACTTCCATCAGAGGTATGCCCACCACTACTTACATTCTGCCGGCCGGGGTGGCCGAGCGGTTCTAGGCGCTACAGTCTGGAACCGCGTGACCGCTGCGGTCGCAGGCTCGAATCCTGCCTCGGGCATGGATGTGTGTGTTGTCTTTAGGTTAGTTAGGTTTAAGTAGTTCTAAGTTATAGGGCACTGATGACCTCAGAAGTTAAGTCCCATAGTGCTCAGAGCCATTTGAACCATTTGAACTTAAATTCTGCGGTACATTATTCCAAAGAGTTTACAAAGCAAGAGATTTACAAACTTTCTTTAAAAACAAAGAATCTTCACCAAATTATTTCATTATTTTATAAATAAATCTAGAAATATATTTAATAGAGTTAGATTGTGCAATTAATAGTATGAATTTCAAGTATACCAGAAATTTCGTAATTTCAAACATTTTTAAAAGAAGAGTTATTTTAACTGTTAGTACATATCGATTGTACACATTAATTTCTTTTTTATACATTTTAGCCTGAAGTGTAATAGATTGCATACAAACTCATATGAATTCTTTTAAATAAACAGCTGAAACAATTTTAACTTATACAAGAATCGATAGTGTACATGGTATCGGTTATCTCTATAAAAAAACGTAATGTTAGGGAAGGGTGATTCATTATAATATACTGCAAATGTACCCGTTAGCACAGTGTGGCGAAATTTGGTGTTAATGGGCTATGGCAATAGATGACTGACGCACGTGTGTTTGCTAACAGCACAACATTGCCTGCTGTGCCTCTCCTGGGCTCGTGACCTTATCGGTTGGATCCTAGACGACTGAAAACTGTGATCTGGGTAGATGAGTCTCGATTTCAGTTGGTAAGAGTTGATGGTATTGTTATAGTGTGATACAGACCCCACGAAGCTATTCAACCAAGTCGTCAACAAGGCACTGTGCAAGCTGGTGGTGGCTCCATAATGGTGTGGGCTGTGTTTACATGGAATGGGCTGAGTCCTCTGGTCCAACTGCATCTGTGGATTCCTGCCCATTCATCTTGTATAGGGTTCCAAAAGGATGCTGCGTTCTCGATATGCTATACAACAATTCAAGCAAATCTGATTAATAGCTTTTATTACAATAAAGAAGATAGATAATACTTAAATTTAAATTTACATTGGTGTCGCAAGCGATGGGCGACATGTTAACAGTCAAGTCTTTCGCTATATACGAATGTCCAAGTCAGCAATTGATATAGATCACATGTCACTGCTACCGCAGAGCTCTCCTAGTACTGTGCTAATACTCTGCAGATACTGTCCGTGTACTGTCAGGCCGAGGCTGGCAGTAGTGACGCTTATATTCTCTTCTGTTAGATGGCGGTCCTGTCGTGGTGCGGTCCTTGCAGGCGGGCTATTGGCTGACGTCGTCTCACCGCTTTCTTTGGTCTTGCGATCTTAGTCTTCGTGCTGGCGTTTGCCGATACGCCAGGACAGCATCGATCAGTGACTGGAAATGGTTATGTTAGGCTACTTGGAGATCACTTGCAGCTATTGATGGATTTCATGTACCAAAACAACCATGGAATTTTTATGGATCAAAAAGCGCCGTGTCACCAGACCACAATTGTTCGTGATTGGTTTGAAGAACATTGCTTGGAATTTGAGAGAATTATTTGGCCATCCAGATCGTCCGACATGAACCCCATCAGACGTCCCATGCAGCTAGCTCCAACTATCACCAGACATTCAAAGTCTTTTAATTTCCGTCGTACGGCCATAATCATGCCGGAAACCTTTCCACGTGACTCACCTGAGTACAAATGACAGCTCCCCCAATGCCGCCATGTGTATGTGTGCATATCGCTATCCCGTGACTTTTCTCATCTCAGTGTAGATCTCTTACACACGTTTTTAAGGTGTGTGTTCAGTTAGTAATTTTAACAAGTTTTAACTGTTTCACTCCTGTCGCAGTGTTTACAAAATCCATTTCTTTTGTGAACTATGCTCTACATCTATCTTGTTTTTCCTGGATTTTACAGCACTAAACGTCTTGCCAAAAATGCTTATTTGTACCACATTGTTGCTGAGCGTTCTTTGATTTGAGTTCTCTTTGGTCAGTGCACTCTCCAATTTCATATTTAGAGCTTTAGAGGTAATCCCATTTTTTCTCCTCGGTGTTTACATCTCTAAACCAAACACGACAATCATTCAACAAACAGCAGATAATGAGTTGCATCTGTAGATCCATGAGAAGCCTATGTATCAGTAGTTCTTTCACGACGAAAACACTGCCCCACGAGCACGTTAACGCTGAATTCAGATGAGCGACAGGTCGATTTTGTTGTCATTTTGCTCCCTTTCACCTTTGCTTTTCGTCTGACAAGGCCAATTGATCTTGTTTTACGGAAATTTAGGAAATAGATATTTTGTGTATACTCATTTCTTTATGACTTAATAGCACGTCAGAATACTCTTCCGAACTTCTCTGAAATGTGCTATTTTCTAATGAAGACTTATTTGATAAGCAGCCCTACACAGCCTCATTCGTACCACTAATTATTCGCAGTTTATTGTGTCTTTCTAATGGTACTCTCTCTGCTATATCGTTTTTGCTGTTCTACTTGCTGATTTGAATAATAATCCTAGATAGTTGAAATATGAATCAGAAGTCAAAGCAAATTGTTCATCTTCACTGTACACTCACATAGTCATAATGCACTAGATTTCTCAATACTACTACCAGCCGATAGAGTAAACAGTGCCGTAAAACGTTTAATTTATTTTACTCTGTGTTTCTGACTGGAAGCAAATATTTGCCAGCATATGTATTATTGACATCTATTCGACAACCACTGCTGAATTTAGGCTCCTTTTAGGCATCTCCATTCATTACCCCATTCAATTTTACACACCCATGTTGTTCCCGCACGTTTTTAAGGTCATCTATCCACTTTCCATTAAGTCGTCGCCTCGGTCTTTGCTTATCTGAACTGCTAAATAGTAACTCTTACTTATTGCACCTTTTTGTAACTTTGTTCACGACTTCCAAATGCTTCATTATGCTTTTCCGGTCCAGCGATTGCTTTTGTTTGCTTAAAATCTAAAGTTTTTTTATATGCGGTTGGTGATGATTTTAGTGGATATCTTGTGCGTTATAGATCTGTAGTTTTTAATCTCTTCGGTATCATGTCTATTTTGAAGGAGGACTATTACAACATAGTTACAGTTCTTTTTTCATCTTTTCTGCCATCTATAAGCATTTCTGATGAAACACTACTGCCTCCCGGCGCCTTCTACTTCTGCTTATCACGGGTGGCTTTAGAAATTTAATGTGATATTACCTCCACAATATAGGTATTAGCAATCAGTCTCTCCATAGTGCCTGTTAAATTTTATACTGCTTGTTAATTACAGTGTGATCTGCCATATCCAATGATGAAATGTGATGCTGTCTACCCAAGATAACTACTTGTTTTTTTTGTTTTTCTTTTTGTTTTTTGTTGCTTCATACTTTTATTATTTCCCACATTAAATTTTCACAGCACCATCTCCCACCCTACCGAAGAAACCTAAAAATAATTTTGTTCAATTCAGCACATTCAATTATGTTACAATTATTATTTGCTGGAAATTTTCACTTTCTTTTTTATAGCTACCTCATTCCATTTCTTCAGCTTTCTTCGTAAGTGGAATACGTGTTGCTGTTGGCATAACTGCCGTTGTTAAATAACTGTCCGTTTAGTGTGCGCTTTTCCACCTACATCCACATGTGTACTCCGGCAGTCACCTTCCGGTCAGGGTACTTTGTGTGTCAATGTCACTTCCCCTTTTTCTTGTTCCAGTCGCGAATGGTTTGTGGGAAGGACGATTGCTGGTAATACTCTGTGTCGACTTGAATCTCTATAATTCTATCTTCATAGGAGGAAGAAACATACTGGTTGATTCATCTACAAGCGCATGCTCTCGAAACTTCAGCAATAAATCTCACCGTTCCTGTGTCTGCCAGTCGAGTTGGCCGAGCATCTCCGTGACGTTTTCAAGCTTACTAAATCAACCTGTAACGTAACGTGCTGCTCTTCTTTGAATCTGCTCCATTTTCTCTATCAGTCATACCTGGTACAGATACTAGACTGCCGAGGAGTAACGGAGTATTGGTCAAACAAGTGTTTTGTGAGCTACTTCCTTTGTGGATGGACTACATTTTTTGAGTACTCTTTCAGTGAATCTCAGTCTGGCATCTGCCTTACCCGCAATTTATATTATGCTGTCGTTCCACATTAAATTGCTCCATACGCATTCCTCTAGATTTTTTATGGAATTAACTGTATCCAGTGATTGTTTTGCAATCGTGAAATTATTCAATAGAGAATCTTCCTGTCCATGTATTCACAATACGTTACATTTGTTTTGTTCAGGGGCAATTGTCGTTTCGCTAGAATTACCTAGCGTTACGATTTCTCTGTGTACACCAGTATCAACTGCGAAAACCCTCATGGAAGTTTCCAATGTTATCTACTAGGTCTTTTATATACAGGATGATTGTAATTATAGTTAAACTTTCAAACCGCTGTAGAAATAACACCACTGGTCAGAATAACGTGAAATTGCAGCGGAATATTATCGGAGAAGGGGGATAACGTATGGCAGAAGAAAATAAATAGTTGCAAAATGTAGCAAAATATGGAGCTGGAAACAACATAATGTAATAGTGGTCGACTACAAATGACAAATGTACTACTCAGTGTGCATGGGTGTGCTGGTGTGATACTGTTTCTTACGTAAGCTCATCCACCACAGCATCGTCATATCACATCACATGGGAAAATCGGTTTTTAACTGTCCGGAGGCCAAAAATCTCATAAAAAGCATCACTCACATCGATTTTTAATTGCTGTGAGGCCAAAAACCTAATAAAAAGTATCAATTACACTGGATTTTAATTGTCCTGAGGCCGAAAACCGCATAAAAAGTATCAGTCACATCGGTTTCTAATTTTCCTGAGGCCGAAAATTGCTTAAAAAGCATCAAATCTGATTCCCAATTTCCGCGTGACTGGCGCGACACATGTTGAATATGCTGTTCACCGTTTCCTGCATCAAGTTGAAATCGAGAAACAGCACGTTCCACAACAGATCGACATGCTTCCAGAGTCATGTTCAGAATGTGTTGCGCAATGCGTGCCTTCAATGAAGCTAAGTTTGCACTCGTAACACTGAACATAATATCTTTCAGATAGCCCCACAGCCGGAAGTAACACGGATTAAGATCAGGTGATCGGGACGGCTGGCCTGTAGGGAAAAGGCGGCTGATAATTCTAGCATTTACGAATGGCGCTTCAGCAGCTCCTTAACTGGATTTGCAGTGTGCGGAGGTGCGCCATCTTGCATAAAAACGATCCCATTCAGACATCCACGCTGTTGGAGAGCTGCAATGACGTGGTTGCACAAAAGACATTCATAGCCCTTACCAGTGACGGTACAGGTAACAGGACCGGAAGCACCTGTCTCTTCGAAAAGATATGGCCCTATGATAAATGATGCCGTAAACCCACACCACACAGTGGCCTTTTCAGGATGAAGTGGTACTGGTTGATTTGCGTGTGGATTTTACGCTGCCCATATTCGACAATTCAGTGTATTGATATATCCTGTTTGATGGAAGTGGGCTTCGTCTGTCCACAAAATCTTCCACGGCCAATCATTGTCCGCTTCCATGCGAACAAGAAATTCTAAAGCATAGGTCCCTCTTGCTGGCAGGTCAACAGGAAGCACCTCGTGCACATGAATAATTTTGAATGGATAGCAAAGAAGGATGTTTCGTAAGATTTTACGCACCGTGCTCAAGGGTATGTCCAATTCTCCGCGCACTACACATTTGCACACCACCACTCGTCTCCTCCTGCATTGCTGTGGCCACTGCTTCCACTGACGTCGAATAAATTCGTTTCCTCCCTCTACCAGATTGCACACCAAAAGAACCTGTCTTTTCGAATTTCCGAATCATTTTTTCCAGACCCACGGCTGTCATCGGACCAACGCCTTTTTTCAAACCCTTCTGCTGTGTCCGTAACTTCTGCAGGGCAACGTCTGCAAAGTCATCATTCTTGTAATACAGCTTTACAAGCAGAGCGCAATCCTGCACTGAGACAGTCATGGATAACGTCGCAGACGCAAAAGGAGCAAAATCCGTGTACCAGCGTAAAAAAAAAAGGTCTGAGCACTATGGAACTTAGAAATGCTTAAGCCTAAGAACATCACACACATCCATGCCTGAGGCAGGATTCGAACCTGCGACTGTAGCGGTCGCGCGGTTCCAGACTGATGCGCCTAGAACCGCTCGGCCACGGCGGCCGGCTAGCGCATGACAGGTGTTTCATTTACGTATTCAGACACACACAGCGCCATCTATTGATCAATATTCACACTAATTTTTTTTTCTTCTGTCATATGTTTCCTCCCTTCTCCGATGATATTCCGTTGCAGTTTGACGTCATTCTGAACATTGGTGTTATTCCTACAACGTATTGACAGTTTAATTATAATCACCCTGTATATCGTGATAAGTAACGGTCCTAAATCACTTCCTTGGGGCACGCCCGAAATTAATTTGACGTCTGACGATTCCTCTCGTTTCAAAATTACGTACTGTCTTCTGTTTACTAGCAACTTTTCAATCCAAGCCCACAGCTGGCCTGATGTTCCGTTCGCTCGTATTTTGCTCATTGAGAGGCAGAGTGGATTTCTATTGGATGCCTTCCGGAAGTGAAGGATTACGGCATCTACCTGGGCGCCAGCACCTACTGCTTTCTGGGGCTCGTGGACGAACAGGGCGAGGTGGGTTTCCACGATCGTCGTTTTCGGAAAACATGTCTATTCCTATAGAGGAATTTTTCGGTTTCCGAAAATGTCATAATACGGGAGCGTAAAACGTATTTCAAAATTCTACAGCAGACCGATGACAGAGAAAGGGACCTATAGTTCTGTGCGTCTGTTAGACGACCTTCTTGAAAACGGGAATGATCTGCATTTTTTTACAGTCATCAGGGTCCCTTTGCTCCTCCAGAGACCTACGGCATACTGTTGCTAGGAGAGAGGCAAGTTCTTTCGCACACGCCGTGTATTTCGTATTGGTATTCGATGAGGTCCGTCTGTTTTCCATTGAGCAATCTCAGATACGTTTTCTATACCATGGTCTCTTATCTCGATATCAGCTATTTTTTCGTTAATGCGACGATTTAGTGAGATCTTTCTCTGTGAAACAGTTCTGGAAAAAATACGATTAGTATATCTGTCTTTTCTGTTTCATACTCCGCTTCAAAGTCATTACGGTCACAGAGTGTCTGGACAGATGGCTTAGATCAGCTTACTGATTTAACGTAAGATCAAAACTGTTGTGATCAGACGAAACTACTTCCCTCCGGCCATAATTACGGGTTCCTCGACTGATCTCAGAGAAGTATCATGAAATTAGAGCACAAGAAATATTACTTCTCTTTATTGCAGATATGAATAAAGAATGTACTCAGTTTTGACACAGTTCTTTGCCACATGAGTACTAGGTAATTTACAACCGTCACTGACTCGCAAACATCACTTGATGTACTAATTAAAAGACTGTCCTCTTGGGTACGGTATTCATTTACTAAAGAATATTTAATAAGAAACTTTAAATGTCACTGTCGTACACTATGACGTTGACTGCTGTAGCTGAGGCCTCGAACTGGGCTGAGCTTTTGCGGGCTCGATACCATATTGACCTCTGAATGAAGGTGCTGGAAATGATCGTATGTGGTCAGTGGCCGGGAGTTCCCAGGCGGGAAGTTCGGCCGCCAGGTGCAACTCTTATTGAGTACGAAGCCACATTGAGCAACTTGCGCGTCGACAATGGGGATGAAATGATGATGAGGACAGCACAACACCCAGTTCCTAACGGGATATAATCTTCCACCTCAGCCGGGAATCGAACCCGGGCCCCCGTGCGTGGCATTCCAACGCGCTGACCGTTATGAAGGTGCTGCTATCCTGAGTCGGAGAGCGTGTCTTCTGAAGTGCCTACCACTAGTTGTTGCGGATCGCAACGATGTCTGTGGTATCACTTCGCGTTGCCCAATTTGCGTGGCACCGCTGTATCTGGACGATACCACAAAAACTACTTCGGACATTTTTGCCAAGTTGATGGAGAGTAATTTACTTTCGAATTCGTTGGACGCTTTGCTCATGGCCCTCCTTACACTATCTTTGACTTCGTTTGGTTTTACTTGTCTATGAGGCTTTGGCCACGTTTAAATATGTTTCGAAGCCTCCAGTTTCAGTTATGCTGCAGTTGTCACTAGTTTCAATTTGGTTCACTTCCCAGTTTGAAGATTAGTTAAAGTAATTTACATTTGTGGCTACCTGTCTGATGTGTCTGTTTCTTCCCAGCTTTCAACCCTGAATCTTACAAGATTGTGATCACTTGAAATTTCTATGTGATTTGAAAGAAATCACACCCCGTACATTTCCTTCATTATTGAATGTAGTAAATTTCATTTTTAGTCTCATTTTGAGTCTGCCCATTCCATTTTATATTTTATTTTTTCTGAAATAATATATTAAATTCGAACAAGTCTTTCCTCTCCGGCTCCGGCGATTCTACCAACGTATGCTCAATATCATTCTGCTGTCGTAATTCCACTGAAGGATCACTCTCCGCTTTTACTGTTATTTCCTACATCTACATGGCTACTCTGCAAATCACAGGTTTCACATTAAAAACTTCCCATATCATCCTGTACTTCCCCCATGAACCATGGACCTTGCCGTTGGTGGGGAGGCTTGCGTGCCTCAGCGATACAGATGGCCGTACCGTAGGTGCAACCACAATGGAGGGGTATCTGTTGAGAGGCCAGACAAACATGTGGTTCCTGAAGAGGGGCAGCAGCCTTTTCAGTAGTTGCAGGGGCAACAGTCTGGATGATTGACTGATCTGGCCTTGTAACATTAACCAAAACGGCCTTGCTGTGCTGGTACTGCGAACGGCTGAAAGCAAGGGGAAACTACAGCCGTAATTTTTCCCGAGGACATGCAGCTTTACTGTATGATTAAATGATGATGGCGTCCTCTTGGGTAAAATATTCCGGAGGTAAAATACACTCCTGGAAATGGAAAAAAGAACACATTGACACCGGTGTGTCAGACCCACCATACTTGCTCCGGACACTGCGAGAGGGCTGTACAAGCAATGATCACACGCACGGCACAGCGGACACACCAGGAACCGCGGTGTTGGCCGTCGAATGGCGCTAGCTGCGCAGCATTTGTGCACCGCCGCCGTCAGTGTCAGCCAGTTTGCCGTGGCATACGGAGCTCCATCGCAGTCTTTAACACTGGTAGCATGCCGCGACAGCGTGGACGTGAACCGTATGTGCAGCTGACGGACTTTGAGCGAGGGCGTATAGTGGGCATGCGGGAGGCCGGGTGGACGTACCGCCGAATTGCTCAACACGTGGGGCGTGAGGACTCCACAGTACATCGATGTTGTCGCCAGTGGTCGGCGGAAGGTGCACGTGCCCGTCGACCTGGGACCGGACCGCAGCGACGCACGGATGCACGCCAAGACCGTAGGATCCTACGCAGTGCCGTAGGGGATCGCACCGCCACTTCCCAGCAAATTAGGGACACTGTTGCTCCTGGGGTATCGGCGAGGACCATTCGCAACCGTCTCCATGAAGCTGGGCTACGGTCCCGCACACCGTTAGGCCGTCTTCCGCTCACGCCCCAACATCGTGCAGCCCGCCTCCAGTGGTGTCGCGACAGGCGTGAATGGAGGGACGGATGGAGACGTGTCGTCTTCAGCGATGAGAGTCGCTTCTGCCTTGGTGCCAATGATGGTCGTATGCGTGTTTGGCGCCGTGCAGGTGAGCGCCACAATCAGGACTGCATACGACCGAGGCACACAGGGCCAACACCCGGCATCATGGTGCGGGGAGCGATCTCCTACACTGGCCGTACACCACTGGTGATCGTCGAGGGGACATTGAATAGTGCACGGTACATCCAAACCGTCATCGAACCCATCGTTCTACCATTCCTAGACCGGCAAGGGAACTTGCTGTTCCAACAGGACAATGCACGTCCGCATGTATCCCGTGCCACCCAACGTGCTCTAGAAGGTGTAAGTCAACTACCCTGGCCAGCAAGATCTCCAGATCTGTCCCCCATTGAGCATGTTTGGGACTGGATGAAGCGTCGTCTCACGCGGTCTGCACGTCCAGCACGAACGCTGGTCCAACTGAGGCGCCAGGTGGAAATGGCATGGCAAGCCGTTCCACAGGACTACATCCAGCATCTCTACGATCGTCTCCATGGGAGAATAGCAGCCTGCATTGCTGCGAAAGGTGGATATACACTGTACTAGTGCCGAAATTGTGCATGCTCTGTTGCCTGTGTCTATGTGCCTGTGGTTCTGTCAGTGGGATCATGTGATGTATCTGACCCCAGGAATGTGTCAATAAAGTTTCCCCTTCCTGGGACAATGAATTCACGGTGTTCTTATTTCAATTTCCAGGAGTGTAATACCCCATTCGGATCTCTGGGCGGGGACTACTCAAGAGGACGTCGTTATCAGGAGAAAGAAAACTGGCATTCTACGGATCGGAGCGTGGAATGTCAGATCCCTTAATCGGGCAGGTAGGTTAGAAAATTTAAAAAGGGAAATGGATAGGTTAAAGTTAGATATAGAGGGAATTAGTGAAGTTCGGTGGCAGGAGGAACAAGACTTTTGGTCAGGTGATTACAGGGTTATAAATACAAAATCAAATAGGGGTAATGCAGGAGTAGGTTTAATAATGAATAAAAAAATAGGAGTGCGGGTTAGCTACTACAAACAGCATAGTGAACGCGATATTGTGGCCAAGATAGACACAAAGCCCATGCCTACTACAGTAGTACAAGTTTATATGCCAACTAGCTCTGCAGATGATGAAGAAATTGATGAAATGTATGACGAGATAAAAGAAATTATTCAGGTGGTGAAGGGAGACGAAAATTTAATAGTCATGGGTGACTGCAATTCGTCAGTAGGAAAAGGGAGAGAAGGAAACATAGTAGGTGAATATGGATTGGGGGGAAGAAATGAAAGAGGAAGCCGCCTTGTAGAATTTTGCACAGTGCATAACTTAATCATAGCTAACACTTGGTTCAAGAATCATAAATGAAGGTTGTATACCTGGAAGAATCCTGGAGATACTAAAAGGTATCAGATAGATTATATAATGGTAAGACAGAGATTTAGGAACCAGGTTTTAAATTGTAAGACATTTCCAGGGGCAGATGTGGATTCTGACCACAATCTATTGGTTATGAACTGCAGATTGAAACTGAAGAAACTGCAAAAAGGTGGGAATTTAAGGAGATGGGACCTGGATAAACTGAAAGAACCAGAGGTTGTAGAGAGTTTCAGGGAGAGCATAAGGGAACAATTGACAGGAATGGGGGAAAGAAATACAGTAGAAGAAGAATGGGCAGCTCTGAGGGATGAAGTAGTGAAGGCAGCAGAGGATCAAGTGGGTAAAAAGACGAGGGATAATAGAAATCCTTGGGTAACAGAAGAAATATTGAATTTAATTGATGAAAGGAGAAAATATAAAAATGCAGTAAATGAAGCAGGTAAAAGGGAATACAAACGTCTCAAAAATGAGATCGACAGGAAGTGCAAAATGGCTAAGCAGGGATGGCTAGAGGACAAATGTAAGGATGTAGAGGCTTGTCTCACTAGGGGTAAGATAGATACTGCCTACAGGAAAATTAAAGAGACCTTTGGAGAGAAGAAAACCACTTGTATGAATATCAAGAGCTCAGATGGCAAACCAGTTCTAAGCAAAGAAGGGAAGGCAGAAAGGTGGAAGGAGTATATAGAGGGTTTATACAAGGGCGATGTACTTGAGGACAATATTATGGAAATGGAAGAGGATGTAGATGAAGATGAAATGGGAGATAAGATACTGCGTGAAGAGTTTGACAGAGCACTGAAAGACCTGAGTCGAAACAAGGCCCCCGGAGTAGACAACATTCCATTAGAACTACTGATGGCCTTGGGAGAGCCAGTCATGACAAAACTCTACCATCTGGTGAGCAAGATGTATGAGACAGGCGAAATACCCACAGACTTCAAGAAGAATATAATAATTCCAATCCCAAAGAAAGCAGGTGTTGACAGATGTGAAAATTACCAAACTATCAGTTTAATAAGTCACAGCTGCAAAATACTAACGCGAATTCTTTACAGACGAAAGGAAAAACTGGTAGAAGCGGACCTCGGGGAAGATCAGTTTGGATTCCGTAGAAATGTTGGAACACGTGAGGCAATACTAACCTTACGACTATCTTATAAGAAAGATTAAGAAAAGGCAAACCTACGTTTCTAGCATTTGTAGACTTAGAGAAAGCTTTTGACAACGTTAACTGGAATACTCTCTTTCAAATTCTGAAGGTGGCAGGGGTAAAATACAGGGAGCGAAAGGCTATTTGCAATTTGTACAGAAACCAGATGGCAGTTATAAGAGTCGAGGGGCATGAAAGGGAAGCAGTGGTTGGGAAAGGAGTGTGACAGGGTTGTAGCCTCTCCCCGATGTTATTCAATCTGTATATTGGGCAAGCAGTAAAGGAAACAAAAGAAAAATTCGGAGTAGGTATTAAAATTCATGGAGAAGAAGTAAAAACTTTGAGTTTCGCCGATGACATTGTAATTCTGTCAGAGACAGCAAAGGACTTGGAAGAGCAGTTGAACGGAATGGACAGTGTCTTGAAAGGAGGATATAAGATGAACATCAACAAAAGCAAAACGAGGATAATGGAATGTAGTCAAATTAAATCGGGTGATGCTGAGGGGATTAGATTAGGAAATGAGACACTTAAAGTAGTAATGGAGTTTTGCTATTTAGGGAGTAAAATAACTGATGATGGTCGAAGTAGAGAGGATATAAAATGTAGACTGGCAATGGCAAGGAAATCGTTTCTGAAGAAGAGAAATTTGTTAACATCGAGTATAGATTTAAGTGTCAGGAAGTCGTTTCTGAAAGTATTTGTATGGAGTGTAGCCATGTATGGAAGTGAAACATGGACGATAACCAGTTTGGACAAGAAGAGAATAGAAGCTTTCGAAATGTGGTGCTACAGAAGAATGCTGAAGATAAGGTGGGTAGATCACGTAACTAATGAGGAGGTGTTGAATAGGATTGGGGAGAAGAGAAGTTTGTGGCACAACTTGACTAGAAGAAGGGATCGGTTGGTAGGACTTGTTTTGAGGCATCAAGGGATCACAAATTTAGCATTGGAGGGCAGCGTGGAGGGTAAAAATCGTAGAGGGAGACCAAGAGATCAATACACTAAGCAGATTCAGAAGGATGTAGGTTGCAGTAGGTACTGGGAGATGAAGAAGCTTGCACAGGATAGAGTAGCATGGAGAGCTGCATCAAACCAGTCTCAGGACAGAAGACCACAACAACAACAACAACAACATCATCCTGTAGTTGGATTTTCTGCCATTTGTCAGCTTCTGAAACTCGTCGTAAAATTCTTCTATATCCTCTTCATAATTTGAGCATGCACTTAAATGTTTCCTATTTTGAAACAAAATTTGCTGTATCGCTTAGGTGTAGCAGCATAAACATTTGTTTGTGATCATTAAGTGTGAAACGAACAGTTCAGGGTAAAACGATTATTAGGTAAATTCAGAGTGCAGTACAGATTTTGGTTCCTCCGAGTTTCGTTTCCTCAAGCATTCTACTGAAAAATAAGTAAAGAGGGAGAGTTTACAGGTGGCTGTAAATGCTGCAGCGACGGTTAGGGAAAACAGTTAAAATGAGGAAATTAATCTGGAAAGTGATGTATATAATCTTTAAATTACGTGTTTCAGGGACTTAATGATACGCATCTGCAGGGAAGTTGGAAAGCAGCTTTGTAATCTTGAACGCATGAACCGGATTAAGATCCGGCGCGCTGTCGATCACGCCAGGAGGCTGTTATTACGGGTTCTTTATACATGCCAGCCTCTAAGGCCTATCATCTGCGATTACACCCATCATACGTTGCTTGTAAACATACACGCGGGAGATAAATGCATCACACTATACGAGTTACTGAAAGATAGACAATTTTTACAACTCACCTTAGCATTTAAATATGACTAATGGCAGTTTTATTCAGTATTAAATTAAATATATTCTACGCAGGTCAAGTAATAATTCGAAACATTTAGAAATGAATTACAAGCTAGTAAAAAATACGTCGATCTGAAGTCGATATGTTGTGTACCTCCTCAGTATTGAAGATCATAACACTTGGAGCAATAGTGAATGTCTGCAAAGTGAAGCTCAAGGTGAATGCATGAAAAACTGTTACTGTACATGGCTTGCCTATACAAGTAAAGTACCTAAGAGCATTTTCTATCAATATTGCCGTAATTGTTTATTCGTACGCATCGAGAGGTTAAAGAAAAGCGGAGTGCAATTTGAAACCCAGTTTCTCTTGAGCGTTAACAATGTCGTCGTCTTTAGTACTTATTACTTGCAACGAAACCTGATATTACCTGGAGGCAGACAGTCCTTAGAACGTAATAAAGGGAGGTTCTCTTGAGATGAGCAATCAATCCATCGCTCACCCACAGGGGGTGGCTCAGCCCACCTCGGTTGTCACATACGGAACGTCCTAAAGTGAAATGGGCGCATAAAAGTAAACGTAGGACAAGCAAATGCCAGGCTGAGATTAACTGGATAAACTTTAAGGTGACGTAATTCATGCAACAGAGAAATGTCGTATAAAATACTTGTTCGACCGAATCTTGTCGAGTATTGTTCATAGCCGGCCTAAGTGGCCGTGCGGTTAAAGGCGCTGCAGTCTGGAACCGCAAGACCGCTACGGTCGCAGGTTCGAATCCTGCCTCGGGCATGGATGTTTGTGATGTCCTTAGGTTAGTTAGGTTTAACTAGTTCTAAGTTATAGGGGACTAATGACCTCAGAAGTTGAGTCCCATAGTGCTCAGAGCCATTTGAACCATTTTAGTATTGTTCATAAGTATGTAACCCTTACCAAATAAGATTAACAGATGAGACAGAGAAGATCAAACGAAGAGTGGGGCGTCTAGTAGGTAAGTTAATGCAGATGCGTAGGAAAAACCAACCCATAATGTTCTAGTACAGCATTAGTAGTGTGCGGCAGAACACAGCAAATTCGATTAAATATCTAGGCGTAACGTTGCAAAGCAATATGAAATGGAACGAGTGTGTAAGGTTTGTAGTAGGGAAGATGAATGGTCGACTTCGGTTCACTGGGAGAATTTTAGAAATCTGTATTTCATCTTATTGAGTACCGTTAGAGTGTTTGAGATCCGCAACAGGTCAAATGGTGCAAATGGCTCTGAGCACTATGGGACTCAACATCTTAGGTCATAAGTCCCCTAGAACTTAGAACTACTTAAACCTAACTAACCTAAGGACATCACACACACCCATGCCCGAGGCAGGATTCGAACCTGCGACCGTAGCAGCCCCGCGGTTCCGGACTGCAGCGCCAGAACCGCACGGCCACCGCGGCCGGCCGCAACAGGTCAGATTAAAGGAAGACATCGAACCAATTCTGATGTAGGCTACTAGATTTGTTACCGGTAGGCTCGAACAACACGTTAGTATTGCAGAGATGCTTTAGGAGCTCAAATAGGTTGCACTGGGGGGAAGGCGGCATCCATTTCGAGGAACACTCGTGAGAAAACTTTGTGAACCGGTATTGTGGGGCTGACTGCAGAACGATTCTTCTGCCGCCAACGCACATTTTACGGAAAGACCATGAAGATAAGATTAGAGACTGTTACTGAGTCATACAGATAGGCGTTTTTCCCTCGCTTATTTGCGAGTGAACAGGGAAGAAAATGACTACTAGTGGTTCGTGGTACCCTCCGCCACGCACCATATTGTGGCTTGTGGAGTATGTATGTAGATGTAGATGTTTAGTCACAGGATCGTTTAACAAGCGCTATAGTGCTACGGAGACGTTCGACAAAAGGCGGTGACAGTCGCTACAAGATATGTGTTGTATAGCACTGAGAGGGTTACTTTTGAACTACCTAGAGCGTTCGTCTCAAAAAGATTCGAGCAACATATTTCTTCCTTCCACATATGTCTCTCGAAATGACCACAACGAGAATCGACAGTCTTTCTTCCCACTCACCATTCCCGAATGGATCAGGGAAGGAAAAAAAATGATAATGCTACCAGAGGCACACACCTTAAGCTGGCTTGCGGAGGATAGGTGAAGTGGTAGATGTACTTTCCCAATTACTGGTCCCTGGCTGCTAACCCTTGGGTACTTGTTAAGCTGACTCTGCGTCACTGAAGAAATGAAACCGATGCAGTAGTTCATCCTCCGCGCGTCGGCTCCTCTCGCAGCAAGACCGGGGCAAGTTCACGATGTTAAAAATAAGCCATTTTCAATAAATCAGTTTTTGGAGGTAGTTCTCTCTCTTTGCATTAACTAATAGAATAGACTTTTAATCAATTATACCGAGTTCTGTAATTATTTTAAAGATAATCACCATTATTTTACCATGTTAATAAATTATTACAAGTGTATCATATTGTCCCAGCACTGTAACAACATAGACTTGAACGTGAGGCAAGATGACAACACTGGAAAGCGTTGATGACACTTTTACATTAATTAACTAAACATTACTAAATACATCCATCAAAACCAGTTAAGCGTATAATTGGTTCTCTATCTTGAAACTAAATAGATGTCTTATACTGTATTTTGTGATAATACAGAATATCACGCAAAGGAAATCTACACTATACGTTTTCTTTTAACCGATTATGGAATGAAAAAGGAACATTACTTGAAAAAACAAAAAAAAGTTGCAATTTCCCATAATATCATAGAACATAAAATGGTGTGCTCCGTGCACAGTCCAATAGTGTGTAGGTCCTCCACGAACCCTCAGGCACTCTTTAATGCGACGGGACGTGCTAAGTACCAACTCATTGCAGGCCTCCTGAGACATATCGTCCCACACCTCAATGGTAGCATTTCTGAGAGCTTCAATCGTTAATAGAGGATGTTGACGACTAGAAATTTCTATTTTGAGCAAGCTTCATGAATGGTCGATGTAGAGCAAAACCATGTTGTTCTCATAAACTGCGGCAGTCATGTTGCCTTCAATGGAACGAGTAGTGTGTAGCGACCATACATGGTACCTGGCCATAATACGACTGAGCCATCGGATAGTTGGTGACGTCCCAGTCATTAAGGGATGATTGCGTTCCCCTGTTCGCCTCCATATGCGAACAGAGTTGTCAGGTTGCTAGGCTATTCGCACCTCGTCTGTGAACAACGTTTTGGTCCACTGGTCTGGTGTCCAACATTCATGTGACCCAGTCCGTCTAACACGAGCACCCCTGTGATGTGGACTGAGTGGTGGAGTCCTGAGAGGTCATGTAGTTGGCTGCGCACAGTTTGGGTACTTAGGGTAAGCCCTGTGGCTTCTCGAAGCTTGTGGTGCAGAGTAGTGTCCATCTTTGTAGGATGCCCCGTGCAGATATCGTCACATACCAGTCCTCAGGTGCTGTTGTTTTTCTTGGACGGCCTTCGCGACGTTGATCTGTCATTGAATGTCTTTCCTGGAACTTTTTCCTCAGCCTGGAAACAACACACTCATTAACGTGAACGATATTCGTATCGTCAATTTGTCTTACGTTTTGCCCCATCAGTGTGATGATTTTGATCCGGTCTGCCATGGAAAGCCTGTTTCGAGGCATTGTGCTGCACTACGAGGCACACGGACAACTTTGGATTCAGAAGAACTGAGCTCTGATGTACTGCGTTTGTGTACAAACCAACAAGCCGTGATTGCACGGTCTCTCATGGGGCAGAGTGGCAACGCCGAACGAGCCTGAATTATGTACACAATCAGTTTCTTACATAAACACAGAAGGAACGCCCATATTGACTTCTATGGTTCTCTCTTTATTTACGTTAACTATTATTTTTCTTATTGAATTTGATTATGATTACTTTTTTCCTATTATTTTTTTAGATTTTACTGTTTGTGATTGGTGGTAATTTGGGAATGTGCTTAACTCTTTTTGATGAGTGTATGTCTTATTGATTAGTATGTAGTAAGTTGAAAGTGGTACAACTCAAAATCAGTGCTTTTTTCAATACAAATAACATACAAAATTTTCTGCTTCTAACTTTCAACATTTCTCATGCCACCATGTTTAACATTAACAACAATCTATCCAGTTTTCTAGTGGGTGTCAACATACACTATGTGATTAAAAGTATCCGTACAAATGGCTGAAAATGACTTACAAGTTTGTGGCTCACTCCAGCGGTTATGCTGGAATTCAATATTCCACTTTCCGAGGCATACGTTCAGTCAGGTGCTGGAAGGTTTTATGTCGAATGGCAGCCCATTCTTCACGGAGTACTGCACTGAGTCAAGGTACCGATGTCGGTCGGTGAGGCCTCGCACGAAGTCGGCGCTCCAAAACATACTAAAGGTGTTCTATAGGATTCAGGTCAGGACTCTGTGCAGGTCAGTCCATTACAGAGATGTTATTGTCGTGTAACCACTCCGCCACAGGACGTGCATTATGAAAAGCTGCTCGATCGTTTTGAAAGATGGAATCGCCATCCACGAATTGCTCTTCAACAGTGGGAAGCAAGAAGGTGCTTAAAACATCAATGTAGGCCTGTGCTGTGATAACACTACGCAAAACAACATGGGGTGCAAGCCCCCTAAATGAAAAACACGACCACACAATAACGCCACCGCCTCCGAATTTTACTGTTGGCACTAAATATTGTGGCAGATGACGTTCATCGGGCATTCGCCATATCCACAAGCTGCCATCGGATCGCCACATTGTGTACCGTGATTCGTCACTCCACACGACGTTTTTCCATTGTTCAGTCGACCTCTGTTTACACTCCTTACGCCAAGCGAGGCGTCGTTTGGCATTTACCGGCGTGATGTGTGACGGAAAATAGGTGCGTTTGACTTACGACACTCATGACCTAACATCAAACCTTTTTGTGACAGGAATATGCATTTCACCTCATTCAAGAGAAAAAATGAAGCATGTATTAAGTCGAATTACGCCTGATGATGGACCGACAGGGTCCGAAATGCATCGTGTACTTAATAAAACGCGAAAAGTTGTGACTGCAGGCGTTTTTGAATTC
This sequence comes from Schistocerca nitens, assembly GCF_023898315.1. Lineage (NCBI taxonomy): Eukaryota > Metazoa > Arthropoda > Insecta > Orthoptera > Acrididae > Schistocerca > Schistocerca nitens. Next base: position 802,526,702 of record NC_064616.1, on the reverse strand, counting down.
ATACCTCCAGTTTCAATTAAATCCTAAATAATTTTATTTTGTTTATAAAATGGCTATCACAGCTACATTAAAAGGTGAATTATACTCATCAATACTTTCTTTTTAAAGAACTGAATAATTTCAAACGCATTTTAATGGTCGTAAATTAATTACCACTGGCACAAAATTCTGGGTGGAGTTTCAATTATATATGTATTTTTTACAATATAATGTTCATTTGTCAATTTTGTATTTTATGTGCAAGGACCAGAATGATAATTGTAATAAAAAGATTGAAAACAAAAAACATTTTGGCGTCTTGTACTATTTATGAAGGACGATTGTTTACAGAAGCAATGTTTTTTAAAAAGATGTGTTGAAAAACATACTTCGTTGACACTCCCGATAACTTCTGTTTCATAAGAAAGCCTGGAAGGATACCAGGCATTTCTAATTATTTCCTTAAAAATTTGCGATGACAGCTGATGATGGACTACTGATTGTATTTTCATACAGCCTTCACGAGTATTTATTTGTCTGATTTCAATACGATAACCGCAATTTTGTATACGCTTTAGCAGACTTTTTACTTGTCTATAACAATAGACGCCACATAGTTGAACATAAGTAGTACATTTCGGAGGAATCACTTTAATTGTACATGTTGGAGATTTCTCGTCATCCTAAAAGATTTCTTCGTATATTTCAGGCACTGCTTGTCCACCTCAAGAGTCAATAATTAACAGAAACCGTTCTTGACCCACATAAGATTTAAAACACCAGTTGAGAAGTCAGTATACAGTTCTGTCATTAGCTTCCCAGATTTTGGAAGGCGTTATTAGAACATTTTTACAGTTTTGCTCGTGTTCTTTAACTGTTTTTTTTTAACTTGATGATCAAAGTTACCGGTTGACTGATGTAAACAAACAGAAACTTGAGGTAGGATGTTTCCAGACAGAATGAGAGCATATAGAGCGGTATGTGTATGCGTCACTTTATTCATGTCGTGTCTTTTGACGAAAATAGTTTTGCTTCCTTTGACAGCTTGAGTCCTGTTGTACACCGACTGATACTGACATCCTGGAAAGAAAAAACCGAAGAATTTTGTCAGAGAATCATAAAAATAGACAGCAAAATTAATTTTTAAATGCCCTGCAATAAATACCTGTCTGGTCAGTGTTGATAACAAAATCTATGTTGAAATTCGGTATCAGTTTTAATGTCTGGGTTCGAGAAGTGTCTGCAGCAGCCAAGGTTTCTTCGATCGTCACTGTTTATTTTTTTGAAAAAAATCATGTCACGTTTCGCTGACGAATCCCGTGCTTATTTTTGATTCTATGGCCCGAATTGTCAGAACTTTAAATTCAAAATCTATACACTCTTGTGCTGCTGCTAAAGCCCACTGTTGTAAATTCCGTATAGTCGCTTGCTGATAGTTCTCTCAAGATTCAACAAAACGATCATATGTCCCGGAATTGATAGCTGCGTACTTATCAAATTGATTGCCCCCTATTTTCATTTCTTCTTCCAATTAGGATTAATATTCCTTCTTTCTTAACCGGCTCCATCCTTTTTTTTTTGTTATGTCTGTAGTTTCCTCGTGGGATGAGCGTTTGTGATATTAACAACGTTAATTTTGTAATCCAAAGAAAGACGGTCTGCTTCTCTTGCATTCTTTTCTTCTAGTCCATATTCATCCGACGAGCTGTGGTCTTCGTACTTTTCGAAAGGTCCATCTTCACAGTTCTCATTTTTGTGAGGAAGTTCATCATGAATCACAAGTATTTTTTCAGCCAACATGTAAGTCTGCGAATTTCTTCACCCATCAATATTGCTTCACGAGAAATTGCCGTTGAAGATTCCGATGCAATCAAATTATTTGTACATAGCAAGCTTTCGTAATAAACAACCTCATATTTTAATATCATCATCAACACTTCACTGTATAATGAATCTGCAGTGTTGTGTTGACAGAAGAGCCAATACCGTGTTACTAGTGGAGGCCGAAGTGCACGTCTTTTAGCTCACGCAGGCTGACGTGAGGAGGGAAGGACTATACAGTCGTGAGGTCTGGAACACAACAAGGAATTAGAATTCAGAAAGCGGACGTAATTAGTTTGATACTTAATGTTAACCCATTAATGATGAACATCGCTCTTGACGGTACATGATTCACAATATTATCTGTTCAGAATACATTCTTGAAGAATATGGCGCCTTGCGAGGACGTAGCAAATGACGTAGCTGAAGGCTATGCTAAACTGTCGTCTCTGCAAATGAGAGCTTATGTAGACAGTGAACCATCGCTAGCAAAGTCGGCTGTACAACTGGGGCGAGTGCTAGGAAGTTTCTCTAGACTAGACCTGCCGTGTCTGCAATTCACTGATAGTGGCGACACGCGGGTCCGACGTATACTAACGGACCGCGGCCGATTTAAAGGCTACCACCTAGCAAGTGTGGTGTCTGGCGGTGACACCACATGCAGCTTCTAATACTTTCGCAATGTCTTCATTGATAGACATTTTAAATTCACATTATTGCAAAATTTCCAATAATTCGCCCCAATTTCTGCGGAAGTCAGGAATGAACTGTCCCTGAAGCAGGTAAGGCCCTTTGCTCGATTAGTTCCGTGCGGGCTTGACACTTCCTGGTCGTCTGCCTGTTTGTATTGAAACGTCCCCTTTGGAAAATGTATGAATTACTGTTCTGGTAAACCCCTTACGTTATTTGATTTTCAAACAGATGAGCAAAACTGAACGTACTCAGACATTTCTCTCTTTACTTATTCTGATCATCACTAAACTGACACACAATATTTTAGCGCTACGCAATCTGACTTTCAATAATCCCTACAAACGAATGGCCCTAACTGACAATAACCTATACCTTTCATGAATCACTTACCTCACAAAAATCTTCGTTACTCGAACTACTGCAATACAAATGGTTCAAATGGCTCTGAGCACTATGGGAATTAACTACTGAGGTCACAGTCCCCTAGAACTTAGAACTACTTAAGCCTAACCAACCTAAGGACATCACACACATCCATGCCCGAGGCAGGATCCGAACCTGCGACCGTAGCGGTCGCGCGGTTCCAGACTGTCGCGCCTAGAACCGCTCGGCCACACCGGCCGGCCTACTGCAATACAGCGAGCGCCAATACTGCCAGCTAAATAAAAGATTATAACTACTGAAGGCAGTAACTACTGTTAGGCATAGTTAGCAAATGAAAGATTTTGATGATAGAGAACAAACCATGTATTTACCTTAATAATATTCAAAAGTCATCATATATATATCACTTCATGATATACAGTATTACAAGTTTACTCTTTCTGATGGACACACGTCCAGATCGTTCGCTCTCAAAATTCTGCCAACTCTCTCCCCACATCCACCACTGCTGGTGGCTCACCTCCAACTGCGCAACACTACGCGCTGTTCACATCCAACTGCCCAACACTACAATAGCAAATATTCCATCAATTCAAATCAGCCACAGACTGCACACAGCACAGTCAGTGATTTTCATACAGAGCGCTACGTGGTGTTACCAACATAAAAACCTAAACAGCCTACTTACAGTATATACAACAGGACAACAGCTGTACTCTGCTTTTCCACGAAGACACTGGTTCCTCGAATTTAGAAAGAATATTTATAACTCAGTTTTGTAAAACATTGTAATGGCAGTAATTAACGCTTTGATTTACCTCCGTTAAAAATATATTTTAAATTATTACGTTTTAAGTAGCCTGTGACAGCCATTTCATAAGCAAAATAAAATTATTTGTGATTTAATTGATAATACTATAGGTAATTAACTTTATTAAAAGTTGCTATAATTTTTAAAACAATTAAGAAAACAAAGTGAAATCGAGCATGCAGGTAGCATCCAACCCGGATCGGCTGCATGACATTCTAGTTCTTGGAATTTTCTGGATATTGCGCCTTAAGATTTCTATGAGTGGACACCGTAGAGGTATACTACAAAGCTGCCAAGTGTCATCTCGAACTGAATGTCCGAGACCGGAAGGTCCCATTGTCAGTACTATGTGGCGGTCACTTAGTGAGTGCGGAGCAAGTGGCGCGAGGCCCTGCCACACGGCTGGGAAACATGGAGTCTATTGAGCTTCGCCACAACGTAGCGGCACTAATCGGTCTCGCAAACGTTTTAGTGTATTTGGAATTAGAATTTCTTTGTATATGTAGATTTTCCACTTTTCTGTGGACAAAGGGAATGCTGTACACCTGAGATTCATCAATTATAATCGCAGTGACTGAGTATGATTGTGTATAACGAAACGTAAAGTGAGACTCGAAATTGACTGTTAATGAGGGTCACCGATTTAGCTGTGGAACTTCAGCTGATGTAAAAATACTCGTATTTAGTCTGCAATTAAAATCGCACTGACATTGAGACATATTTTGGGCTAAACAAATGAGACGTATTTATGTTGACGAGCGTGTCAACTGATAATAATTGTGTACTTTGTAAAAATTAACAAAAAAAAAATTCAATCCACATTAACTGCTATCACCACAAAGAGGAAGGAAGCACAAGATGTAGTGATTAGCAGAGATGGACGGAGTTCGAATAAATTCCTAGCGGGAGAATTGTTGGAATAAGCGCATGATTCAAACCACTTTATTCACAAATAAATTATTTGTAACTTCAATACACTGGTGTCCAAAATTAAAGCGACAAACGATATAATCATACAGACTCTCAACAGATGTCTGTGCGATCCTGTTCTGCACGGAAGAAGGCAGTCTTGTCAATGGACAACCACGGAAACGATGACTTCAGGACACTTACCTAACGGTTTAGTGTTTCCAGGGCAGTCCCACATCCACAATCGCTATGTACACACTCACAGACGGTGCAGTATGGCACAGAGAAGACGCCTACCAGACTCTCCGCGGTGAAGGGCCGTAGAAAGAATGGAAGCTGGACAGTCGCAAGTTGATGAGGCCAGATGGCTTACTGTGAGTCATTCTGTTGCTTCTCGGAAGTGGTACAGAGACCGAGGCTGCGTTCCAAAGACCAGTACAGGGCTGACCACGTGTGACATCAGATAGGGCCGTTATTTGGCTGTAAGGGCACGGTAGGTACAGCATGCCAACTGGCATCTGACGTCGCAGCATTCACTGGACGTGTTGTATTAAGGCAATCTGTGGACAGAAGACTTTATCAGAGTGGCCTTCATTGTCAAAGACCTGATGTATGTGTACTTCTGACGCGACTTCACAGAAGGGAAAGTCTAAAGTAGAGTCGTCAACATGCCATCTCGATAGTCGAACGGTGGGTAAATGCTCTTTTCACAGATGAACCGCAATTTGTTCTGAAGAGTGATTCTCCACAGATCCGCATCTGGAGGGAACGTGAAACACGATTTTGGGACCCAAACACTGTGGAAAGAGACCTATATCGAGGAGGATCCCTAATGATGCCGGCAGGGATTATGTTGAGCACCCAAACACCACTTTGCGAAATTGTACGGGTGAATCGACAAGGTTTAACTGCTGTCACGTATCGTGACAAGATCTTGGGACCTCATTTGCGGTTGTTGAATTTGCTGTGGGCCAAAACGTCGTACTGATGGACGATAATGCTCGAGCACAGGTGGTTGATGTTTTCTTGGAAACGGAAGATATTGCACGCACTGTGTGGACTGCTCGCTCTCCCGATTTGAATCCCTTAGAGCATATCTGGGATGCACTAGGGAGACAACTAGCATCATGTCAGCATCCGCAAACCACTCTTCAAGACTGCGAGCAGCTTTGCAGGAAGAATGGGCATTACTGCCTCAACATGATGACATTAGTTACAGCACGCCCCGTCGTTGTCAGGCCTGCACTGCTGCCAGAGGTGGTCACATCCCATACTGAGCACATTAACCAGATGTCGGAATGTGTGTGCATATCTGTTAAGTTGAAAGAAAAAAGAAGAACACTTTTGTCTACCGTTACGCATGTTTCAGTTGTTTGCTTTCTGTATTATTTACATTGTTTCTACTTTACTATCACCTGTTCATACTGTTTTGAGGCAAAATAAACGTCACCTCGCAAAATTTCCGTTTGTTGCTCTAATTTTGGGCAATAGTGTATGTTCTTTTTTTACTTCTTGTGCTGTGACTAATGTTTGTTCCCTTGGCTCAGTGCTGTTTCTGTTTGATAAGTAATTTATGAATGGTTTGTACAGAAACATGCCTCAGAGTTTCAGTTCCAGGATACAAAACTAAGGGTTCGGGGTTCGGTCTCCCGTTGGCCCTCAGATTTACTCTGTTACTTACCACTTCTTTCACCTCTAACAATGGCAAGTCAAGTTGCACCGTGTTTTGAAGTACGTGTTGAACTGTAGGTCCCCCTCTAACTGGCTGTGGAAGTCGTCTCAGAAGTGCGAGAAACCAAGGGTACACCACTATGCATAGCAAAGCATTGCGGCATTCAAACCAACCTTCAGGTTGGTCATGGCTTCACCTGCTTTACAGTGTAACAAATGAAACTTAAACTCTCTTATAAGCGGACAGCCTCAGTAGTTACTACACTACCGACACGGCCCTATTATGATGTATCCGCACCTGCCAGAGCTACACCCTCCCCCTGTTAACATGTACAAGTAATCTACGAGGTGCGGCTAGAAAAAAACCGGACTGATGCTGGAAAAAAACATTTATTTACAATTATTTACAATTTCATGTTATCTCCTTCAATGTACTCTCCTCCTCGGTCTCTACACCGCTCCATACGAATTTTCCACTGTTCATAGCAATGCTGCAGATCATTTTCGGTAAGTCCATACATTACTTCCGTCGCTTTTTCTTTTACTGCTTCAACAGTCTCAAATCTAGTTCCTTTCAAAGCTGACTTGACTTTAGGGAAAAGAAAAAAGTCACAGGGGGCTAAATCAGGTGAGTAGGGTGGATGATCTAAGATGGGAATGTTGTGTTTTGCCAAAAACGTCTTCACTGACTACGCACTGTGAGCTGGGGCATTGTCTTGGTGAAGGATCCATGACTTTTTTCTCCACAAATCGTTCCGTTTTCTCCGTACTCGCTCACGTAGGGTAGCCAGAACGCTAATGTAGTAATGCTGATTCACTGTTTCTCCCTCTGGTACCCAATCAATGTGCACAATCCCTTTGATGTCAAAAAAAAAAAAAAAAAAAAAAAAAAAAAAAAAAAAAAAAACCAATCATCATTGCCTTGAATTTCGATTTTGACATTCGTGCTTTTTTTTGTCGTGGAGAACCAGGAGTTTTCCAATGCATCGATTGGCGTTTAGTTTCGGGATCGTAAGTAATAAACCACGATTCATCGCAAGTAATAACATTTTGTAAGAAGGTGGGATCACTTTCAATGTTTTCCAGGATGTCAGAACAAATCATTCTTCGGCGTTCCTTCTGTTCCATTGTGAGACACTTTGGAACCATTTTTGAACACACTTTGTTCATGTTGAAACTTTCATGAAGAATCTGCCTAACACTTTCCTTGTCAACTCCTGTTAACTCAGACACTGCTCTGATTGCTAAACGGCGATCTTGTCGAACAAGTTTACCGATTTTTTCAATGTTTGCGTCAGTTTTTGCTGACAATGGTCTGCCAGTGCGAGTGTCATCACTGGTGTCTTCGCGGCCATCTTTAAATCGTTTAAACCACTCAAACACTTGTGTTCGCGATAAACAATCATCGCCGTGCACTTGTTGTAACATTACAAACGTTTCACTTGCAGATTTTCCTAGTTTGAAACAAAATTTGATGTTAACACGCTGTTCTTTCTGTACACTCAACATTTTCCGACGCACAGACAAAACGTCAACTACTTAAAACAGACGCCACGGGCAGACTGAGTGCAGGAGGCAGATGAAACTCGAGCAATAGGCGGAGCGAGAGTCACGTGACAGGCCACGCGACTTTCAGCCTTATTGCATTCGTTTTATTGTTTCACCAGTACTAGTCCGGTTTTTTTCTAGCCACACCTCGTACATATGTAGCCAAAGATAAGATTGCAGCCAACACTTTTAATCTTCAACAACTTCCTTAGACAGCTAACACAATCGAGTATTGGTCTCTTCTTGATATAATTACTCAGTTCATTCGTGTTTGCAGTGCTACAAAATAAGTGAACCGAGCAAGAATTCAGTGGTTACTAATGATTAATGTGAACACATTTAAATTTAAAGTCTCCTAAAACGCTTATGGAATGCTGCTGAACGTACAAAGTCATTCGAAAATGTTTTAGGTCTAGCTCTTCCGTTAGAAGATGGAGCAGTCATGCCTCTATGCAGTTACATGGAGCTTTGGGATTCAAAAAATCCAGAAGTAACACTGGGTTGTGGTACACAGAGTTCATCACACTGGCAACTCTTTATCGAAAAAGTGACAAGAGACGATTGGAAGAATTTTCCCGTCTTTCTGCACCAACTGAAATTACTACAGCAATGTCTCACTCATGATGTAAAGACAAATATTCACATTTATTACTGTCGATGATCAAGGGATGCTTCCAACAAACTACAGAAACATAATAGGTAAGGAAATGTTGAAGAAATCGGATAGCGACTTTCAGTAATGTTATGTCGTAAAAAGATTTTATGTTAAACGTTATTTGGGAGGTGAAGGTAACGTGGAATCACACTTAATTATTTGCAAAAACGCTGCAGTGAAATCGATGATTTCTCGGTTTATGGTGAAGATTGTAGTTTCAAAGTCTTGTATCGTTGTCCCCAAATAAAGAAAAGTTAAGGACATATAACGCGCCGATATCCCCTCTAAATGTGTAGAGCGTACTGTATTTTCCTCAATGTGTCACAATGGCAAATCGTCAAAAATCAAACCTTCTGATGAGATGTTTGAAATAAAAGTTGTTTTTAAAGTAATTTAATACCAATGAAAAAATTAGTTCGTAGATTTTTGGGTGGGTTGGGACTCTGTATCACAGTTGTGAGGCAAAAATATCAACCTAGACCCAATAAGTGCATATGTACACGTATACATCTACATGTAGAATATGGAAAAATAAGACAATCTGGAAGAAATGTGAAAACTTGGGAAAATTGAAAAAAATATTGAAAAATATGGAAAGAAATGGTAAAAATATCAAAAGTACGGTACAGTCAAATACGTCGTCCAACATATCTGTATTTCTACGGAGGAAGCAGTCGAAATTTTGTGACATAAGCACTAGATCAAAGTGTCAGAAGGTATCTTGGATAATTTCCTAGAAAGATTCCAGTTTGTATCAAGGAAGAAAGCTATTAGACGCGCTGCACCATCTGCTCCCAAAATGACTGAGAGCTCACCTTTAAAGGTTGAAAGATCTCACAGACCCAACGCAAAAAATGTGGAGTTTTTTATTTATACAGATGGAGGGAGAGACATGGCGTCACACACTCAGAAAAAAAGTGTTATATACAGATGGAGTAATCGGAATGTGCTGTAGAGAGGGGCTGCATGTCCTCATTTTAACAACCAGATATATGAGGTGCGACAATAAAGTAATGAGACTGATTTTCTTTGCAAGATGTGGCAACCCTGCAGGCTTGAGTAGGCAGAATATGTTTGACCTTGATCTATAAGCTGCTTCTAGTTCAAGCGGCACATCGATTCAACCGCTCAGTCATGAGTTGTGCTGTAATAAGTTAACATGTGTTAGTGGATCTCGTCACGGAAATGGAACTGCATAACATTGCGCAATGGTATGCCATTTCTAGTTGCGTTAAATTGGGTAAAAACGCGACAACTTACGGTAAGATTCAGAAGGCTTTTAGAGAGGAGGTTATGTCAAGAGTTCAAGATTTTCATTGGCTTAAAGTGCTTAGTAAAGGCAGAGCGAATGTTGAAAGACCGCAGTGGACGACCATCAACCTCACGGACGGATGTCAACTTGGCCAGGGTATGTGGAATCGTACGATCTGATCGAAGATTATCCATGAAAATGATTGCAGAAGAGCTGAACATCAGTCGAGAAACAGTTCGTCTAATAATAACTGAAGATCTTGCTATGAGAAAGATTTGTGCAAAAATGGTCCCCAAAAATCTCACACCACAACAGCGAGAAACACGGAAAAACGTGGTAGCCGATTCGTTAGAGCAAACGAAAATCAATCCTGAATAGTTGGGCCGTGTTATCACTGGTGATGAAAGTTGTTTTTTTTTTTTCAGTACGATCCAGAGGCACAATGCCAAAGTTCGCAATGCTGCTCAAAGGGATCACCCAGACCAAAAAAAGCTCGCATGTCAAACTCAAAAGTGAAATGCATGCTTGTGTGCTTCTTTGATTCCAAAGGAATTGTTCATAAAGAGTGGGTGCCTCCTGGACAAACAGTTAACCAATATTACTACAAAGAAATTTTAGAAAGACTTCGTAAAAGAGTTCTTCGTGTCCGTGCCAACATTGCTGATAACTGGATTCTGCCTCACGATAATGCGCCATCCCATTCTGCTCTGCCAGTACAGCAGTTTTTAAAGTCAAAACAAATTTCGGTACTACCTTATTCACCAGATATCGCTCCTTACGACTTTTTTCTATTTCCAAGAGTTAAAACGGCGGTCAAGGGACACCGTTTTCAAACAACATAAGATGTCCAAAACATTGTGACGAGGGTATTGGAAGATATTACAGAAGATGAGTTCCAGAAATGTTACCATCAATAGCAGAAACGATGGAAAAGTGTGTGCAATTAGAAGGGAACACTTTGAAGGACACAACAGTGAAGTTGACTAAAACGGTAAGCAACATTTTTTTTGACATCAGTCTCATTACTTTATTGTCGCACATTGTATGTGATGGTTTGACACTGCTTATGTGTTAAGGGGGGATGTACGTAAAGTTGTAGTGCTTTGAAGAAATCCTTATAAAATACAGAGTTTTCAAGGAGTTGTAGCTACATTTGGCATAGTTGTCAAAGAATCTTATATGGACATAGACATGCGTTTTTAGACTTGTTCAAGCTATATGTTTTTACTTATAAACAACAGAAATTTATTCAACAAGGTGAGTATAAATGTTCCTTTTCTGAAAAATTGGTCATAACGAAATAAATATATTTTTGTACAAAGTTTGATATACTATTATTATAAATATCTGTGGAACAAAATATTGAAATCTTCCTTTCTTAGATTTTTTACGGCTCTCGAAATTTATGTTAAAAAATACCAAATCGTATGGCTTTTCTTTTACATAAATTGTAATAAATGAAAATTCCTTCCACAGAATATTTCACTACAGCGTTGACTAATTTCATGCCAAATTTAAGTGTTATAATTTTCCAAAATCTAAGTCACGGGAGACATGGATCAAAGGTTTGACAGTGTTAGTATTAGGCCTTATAGTATGTGTGTGAACTACTGCAACCCATATTCATTCTCCTCTTCATCCTCAACTAATCTTTTCTTTGCTTGTCCTCATAGGTTAACTCGATTTTCAAATTGAGTAACAATAATGTCAACTGCATCAGTTCTCCTGTTATCGGTTTCCTTCAGTGTCGAAAGGGTGATTGCTCCTGTGTAAAATCCTAGCCTCTGTAGAGTCAGTAATCTGATGAGATTAGCACAATTAGAAATTAAACACGCATTATACGCTGCAACTTCATCAGCAGTTGTGGCAACAAATATTGTATTGCGGAATGGTTCTCCTATCACAAAGTTGTAATTTCAATTAGGATTTTGAGTTTTTCCACGCACACATCTTTGTAGAAGTTCTGGATCTGCTGAACATCGAGATATTCCCCATTTTTTGATTCCATAAACCTGGAAGGAAACACCGCAGGAATAAATTATATGAGGAAATACAGAGCAACAGAAGGGCATGGCCTCAGGCGAACTTATGTTAGTTATTATTAATATCACACTTAGAAGTGGAACTGGAACGAAATATTCAGGAATTGAAATTACAATACCATGTAGTAAATGAATATCCAATAAAAACTTTTTTCACAATTTTTGTCGCTTTTGCGTCCATCCCCCTCTCCCCCCCCCCCCCCCCCCCCCCGCCCACCTTTATAGTGGAAAGACGGTACATTCTGGAGAGTCATGGTGACAAGACGAAACTCTCATACTTCCACTAGTTCCGTGTACATGAGGAAACAGTATTTTTTTTTTAAATTTCGATACTGAATGCAGTGATTTTCTCTCCATATATGTTAGAGATTCATATCATAGAAATTAGGAATCCTTAAATATTTGGGTGCAATGTAAGTTTGTGTGGTTCCATAAACGAAATGCAGTACACATGGATGACATATTAAAGCTTCTACTACAGATGAATTCGAGAGACATTTGCTGATAACATGTATCCTAATTTTATCGACTTGGCTTACTAGGAACATCTGACGGCGGGGTCGCAAAAGGCCAGTGATATTTACGCATTCTAAGTCCCACAAATTGTCTTCCACGCAACCACAATATTGGCTGCTAATGACAACATGGGGCAGGATTGGAGGTATCTAAAGATGAGCACAGCACGAGGCTATAGAAGTGGTTGAACAGCTTAGTCGATCAGTAACTCACAACAGTCTCAGTGGGTAGTGGTGTTGATACAAAGCAGAGAAATAGCAATGATAAACAGAGAAAACATTGCGGTACATCTACCAAAACACTGACGAACTTGACAGTCCATCAGAAAGGAACCCAAGAAATCTAACAGAGTGAGAAGAAGTGAAAGATGAAATATTAAGGTTAATGCAAGGCGAATGAGTGGAATTTGTGGAATCGTAACGCTCCACTGTGCAGACAATGTACAGTCATGCTCAAAAGTATCCGAACGACCTGAATTTCATTTCGCCTGGTTCGCATGCAACCCACATGATGCAGCTGTCTAGCAGGTTCTCTAATCGCTCCTTGGTACAGTCGTTTGACTATTGAAAATGGCTCCAACAAGTCACCACTAGAAAACACTGCTCTGTATCGCAATAACTCAAGATGTAAAGTAATACTACGATACTATAAATATCAAGGAACACCTTATCACAGGCAAGACTCTACTTAACGCTTGTAAGCTCACATTTATTACAATAAATGACATACCTGAAATGTTACCACTCCCATTATAACGTCAGATAGGTAATGTACGTAGTAAGTTCGTTGTATTCATGATTTCCTCTTCAAAGTAACATACCGTACTTGTTATTTAACACAAAATGTCATTAAAATGTAAGTTATTCACGAGCAGCTAGTTGATAACATGTATGAACTTCAAATGACACGACGAACCGTCTCGTCCAGCATTTGGATTCAAACCCAGGTCATGCAGACTAAGATTTCGTGACTGACGGTAACTAACAGTCATTCCTGACTAGGCATACAGAGAGTGATATACCTTGATTTTAGACAGTATCAGTTAGCAAATATCAACTTTAAATTACATAACGTAAACGTTTTTAACGGACGCGAATTCCTACCCAGCATCTATTGTCCCTGTTCACGAACTACGAGAGATGTTAAATATTGCATCTTCACAAGTAACTTACTTGAAATGCCGTGAGGTAAAGGTTTGTGTTGGACAGGGATTCGAACCCAGAACGTAATCCGATTGTTATCGAAGCACAATCAACTGTGACATATCGGATTTTCTCGGCAGTAGCTAGATGTTTTAACTGAAATGACGAGACGAAACATTAATTTTTTCCTTCCCAGGACTCCAACCCGGAACCTATCGCTGTTATATATATTAGAGAAAACGAACGTTAAATATGAGTTTGTTATATCAGCAGCGACATGTGAGCATGTTTGAACTAGAAATAAGATGACGAAGAGTTCAATGCTGACTGGGAATCGAACCCCACACATACCGTTGTTGACTATACAGAAAGAGACGTCAGCTACAGAATTTTTCTCCACCAGCAGCTCGGAATAACATCCTTGAACTTAGCGTGATCTCTCAAATAGTTCTGTCTCACTGGGAGACAAAAACGTCAGATATCGTTAGTGTTGACAACGAATGAAAATGCATTAAAAAGTAAAATTATTATCCATCAGCAGATAGGTGTTCTCATGCTAGAGCTTGATAATACATAATGAAAACTTTAGTGCCGGGCCAGCATTCGAACCCATTCACGCTCAATATGTGGAGATGTTGAGGAATCTGCAGTTTTGAAGAAACAACAAATTGTAGTCAAGCTGTATTGTCACGAAGGGATCAAATTCCGCGTTAAGGGCGGTCTGAGTTGCTTTCCAATTTCAGAACCAATTTTATCGACATACAGAAGCTCAGATAAAAGATGGAATAAGGGTCCTGTGACCCTACGTAGCGTTTGTTTTGTCACTATAAATAAATAACTAGCATAAGAAAGGTTACTGGTAACAGAATTCCCACATTTCGCCACTCCTCACTTTATTGTGGTGCAACCTAACGACTACTTGGTAGAGAAAGCATATCATGTTTAATGTGAATTTCAGACCACAATGCCATTATACCTTCTTCACTTGGCGTAGCCAGAAGAGAATAGAATCTATCTCTCCCTATTAAAAATCATGGGGAGAAGTTGGAATAGAACCCAGACCAGCATCATAGGAACCCGTCATCAATCCAACAGACCACCAAATCAACTTTTGTATAATCCATTTTTCTTTCATAACACCGTTGCGGCACACTCGATCAGAATTCTGACACACTGGCTCCCTGTAGTGGTTTGCAGCATGTTCAGTACATTCATTTACTTGGTTGACCGAATCGCCATGAACTAGCTGCCTCGGCTACTCTGTGCATACATTCGGCTCTATTTTGTAATCACCGAAATAAAATCATGTAACTGCCACCTACACAGAACTGCCAACAGTGTAGGATGCAGAAATTTAAAGAGGAAGTGTTCCTTTCCATTTGAGCTACTCTATTGCGCTATCTGTTTGTTGAAAACGTCGTGCAGTGCAAAAGAAAAGCTGTAACTGTCTGTCTCTCAGAAGTCCAGATCCGGCCATATGCATTATCTCACAGCACTGTGGAATGCGGAAATTCTGGTGGAACTATTGTTGACTTCTGGAGATGCTGTAGGTTGATGACAGCTAGTAGCGTCACGGTAAGTGCCACCTACCGTAGATAAGATGTCAGTGTCGCGAGTTCCATTTCATTCGGTTCTACATTTTTTACAACGCAGTTCTGCTGTCTGCTGATGTTACCAATTTAATGGAACTTTGAACATAATTACCTTCACTTCTCAACACAAAATAGTCGCATGTGGAAAAACGGCTAACTTATGCGACATTTTGTTCTTTTCAGGTTTAATAGACGGCCAGGCAGCAGATGCATCTCGAAGCTATTGTATTATGTATGGTGAGAGCGCATCGTGCCGCAATAGTCAGAAAAGTATTTCCTACGTTATCTGTCGTCTGGTAGTGGCATTTTATTCTTCTGCAAACCTTGTTTGACAGCTTTATGTCAGAACAAATTTTCTACATGCATGTAATCAATAAACTGCATGTGCAATGTCAGACTGTTATAGATCACATCAGAGAATTCGCATATATCGTTGTTGATTAATGGCTGTCACATGTTTAGTATTGTTTTAACAACACTAAAAGAAACCTTACGAACATTGTGCACTGTGTTAAAAGAAATGAAATAAAACTACCCACAATAACCTTACGACGAAAGTCTGTTTTGGTAAAACTGAGTATCTGTACACAAGCGTGCCTCTTTCGGCACGAATTAGTAAAATACTACTCACTTAGATTTCGATTGGGTCTTTATTTAATTGGTATGCTGTGTCATACTCAACAGGTATGCAAATGTGGCATTTCATAAATAAAGTTATGTATTGCTAGAGACGCAAAGTTTGCTCGTCAGCAGCTGACCTGTTGTGCAGCATTGTAAGTTTTGATCATTGCACTATGAGCTGAAATTATTTTCTTGCGATTTCCTTATAGATGTTTGATCTGACTGCTTGTAGCTCTTTCACAGAAGGGATAAAAAAGTTACATTCAGGGAGATTGGAACCGCGACCCATGGAGGTCAGCACGTCACCACAGAGCTAGCGAAGAGGTATGTGTTGCTCATTTCAGTTACGAGGGGAATGGAGTCTAGAACTCGTAAACCGCCATTTAAAGGACAGGTTTGGTTGCGATTTACACATGCAATGACTTTCCTGGGTTTAAAACCGTAAATTTACAATCTTTTGTTACACCTGAAGCGATAATAACTCAGATTATTCAATGGAAATGACAGGAAAAATCAAGTTAACTTCGAGGCTTAATTCCGTACACACCAGGAAGTAACTCGTCGATCACAGAGTTGCCAAATATACCTTGCCTTGTTGCCAAATCTCAGTTACAGTACTAACAGGAAGAATATGCACTGATGTGATCCTACGGTGGCTGGGAAGTGACCACAGCTGGCCTTTCAAAGACGCGGCTGTGGCGGCCTGGAATACGTAATGCGTCTGATTCGCATTTCTGTAACCAGGTTTAGGGACTGGAGCGTAGTTACTAACAATACTCAGAACTGACTGCAAACTAAGCATCATAAATCCGTAACTCTCATAGTTGTTTTTATATTTCTTTCGGAACGGAACTCAAACCTAAGAAACTCATTCACGGACGTTTTCGTGACTCGCCGATAGTCGGGCACACCAAACAAATCAAAATAAAAAAAGAATGTGTGTGTGTGTGTGTGTGTGCGTGTGTGTGTGTGTGTGTGTATGAGAGAGAGAGAGAAATAAAGATAAAGAAGAATGAGAGAGAGGGTAAACAATTGTTGTAAAGAAATTGAATACCGGTATATAAAGAAATCTTTCATTAAAATAACACGTTCCACATCATTACAAAGGGTCGTATTCATAATCTATGGAAAAAGTATTAATCCAATCTAATCTAATCAATCGTTTTGCTGACTAGCCGTGAAGAGTCATGAATTACCGAAGTTTTCGCCAATATCAGTAAACAAATCTAATCTTGAAAATAAAAGACGACAGTTTTTGTAATAAACCGGGACTCCTATCGAGACCCTTTCATCCCTGTTAACTAACCAAGTAAGATGTCTGATATACCTCCATTCAGAAGTAACAAAGTGTGTATGCATTTAAAGACGAAGTGCATGATGTGAAGTTCTGTGACAGAGGTACGAACCCATCACGCAATCGGATTGTTAACTAAGTAAAATCGAATGTTACGTATCGGTTTTTCTTACCAGCTGCTAGGTGTTTGAATCTAAAATAAGGATACAAATTTTTGTGCCTGAGCGACAATCGAACCACACTCCTATCGTTCTTCTTTATCGTCCACGAATATAGCTTAAGTATCAATTGCTTACTCACCAACAGTACGATGTGTGCGTGTTTGACCAGAAAATGTTGGCAACACATGAACAGACATTAAAAATACACGATAATTTTCACTAGCAGGTCGGTGTGCACGTGATAGGGCTTGAAATGAAATTATGAATATTTTTGTACTGGGTCAGGAATCGCACCAACATACTTACCTTTGGAGGTGACCTAGAGAAGATTGCAGTCTTGGAAAAAGGAACGAAATGACTGAACTATCTTGTTCTGAGAGATTCAGATCCTCGAAAGAGGAGATATGAATTCGAATCATAGTCCAGCACCAAATTTTTCAACGTCTCTAGTTCAATCAAGTACAAGTAAAATAAGAGCCCTGCTCCTTTAAATGGCTATCGGTTCAGCAAATAAAATAAAATGTTGTAATGTAAGTAAGTTTACTGGCCACAGTATTTCTGTTTACAGTGACCTCCGCCTACGTCATTTCCCAAACCAAACCTGCTGTGTCCAGTTGGGAATGAAGTAACGTGATGATTAATGCGGATTCTGGATTGTAAGGTCTTTCTCTTGCTGCTCGAACACATGTGCTTGAAGATCATTTAATGCCTTTTGTTCATTATGGAAGTAGTTGCCCAAGAACAGGTTCTTTCCCTGTCTACGGAATCCTTTTCATGTTAATCTCAAACATCAGTAATTACTCGTAGATTACATTAAAACTAAAGTAATTGATGAAGACGTTACTTGATAACAAAAACGCGCTGCCTTTTTTCATTTACTTGCGGCTAGAAATGGCTGTCGAATACTGCCAAACCAAAAGCCAAGGGATCTTACTGCCTTCCGAAATACGTCGCTGTCAGTTCTTCCATATGATTTGGTCGACGTGACCTGTTTCAAGTTGAGGATGACAGAGAATGTTATAGAAAATCAATTGTATTCCTTTGCAATAAACAGAAAGATTTTCATTCTAAGCTATCCAAGTTCAAAATTTTCGGAATATTAGTTCAAATTTAATATTCGCTTCTATAATGTAGGAAAGTATTTCACAGTTGCAAAACCCGCATCCGACTCATTGTCCTTACACTTGGTCGCTGACCATAAATTCTAGCTCAGAGTGACACCAGTTTCAGTAACCTAATGTAGCGTAGACTGTTTCCCAGTGCTCTTTCTCATCGTAAAATATGCAATTCACTCATTGGGCTTCATTAGTACACTGTAACAGTAAATTCTGTGTGTATGCAATGCATACGGGTTGTAGAATTCAGTGGTGCTCTCTCTTCCATTTCTGTATAGAATATGTATGACCTAAACGGGCCCTTTATCATCACAGGCCCTGGGCGGTGCAACATCATACTGACAACAGCAATGTGCTTATACTGACCACCTCACTGTTCGTTTTACCTGCTTTAGTAATCATTTAAATAAAACAACATGACCTTCCAGTTGGGGGACTTTGCGTCCCCCTTTTCCTTGTGTGAAAGACCTTGGAATAATCTTGGATGAACACCTAAACTTGGAAGAACAAACAGTCACAGCTTGCTGGAAATCGCTCTCCTCCCTACATGCAATTCAAAAATTTAGAAAAATATTTCCAACCCATGTTAAACAAACATTAGTCCAAACACTAGTCATGCCTAATCTTTACTACTGTTATGTAGTTCAACACTGCACAAATAGTGAAAATTCGAGATGCCTCGAGCTAGTGATGAATGCTTGCGTTAGATACGTGTGCAATATACGGTTGTATGATCATATCAGTTCTTCATACTCCCAGCTAGGTTGGATACGCCCACATAAGGCCCGCGATCTCCACACGATGTGCTTACTTCATCGATGTCTTAGGCACTGGTGCCCCCAATACTTATCTTCTCACATTAAACACCTATCATCATTCCACAACCGCAATACCAGATCGGATACGTCCAGCATCTTGGCTGTACCTTTACATAACACAAAATCTTTCTCCGTGTCATTCTCCATCTCAGCCATACGACTATGGAACGCGCTCCCCTGTGATCTGCGTCTTATCCAGAACCACTCAACATTCAAGAGGGAACTCAAAACTTACATATTAGGGACGGTATAGCCACCATTGTTGTGCCCCTCTAATCTCTTTCTTTCTCCTCTCCATTATAGCTTCGAATTTTACCATTCTATTTCTCTTCCTCTATACTATCTACCTCTTCTATATGTCTTTCACCCCATTCTATCGTCTTATGTCTCTGCTCGATGAGAATAACACACAAGCTGCAAGAACATAACGAGAAAATTCCCAACTAGCAATAGGACTGACATTAATAAAAGAGAAATATGTTAACTTTTATATACATAGTCATAACTATTATAATTATTATTATTATTCTTGATTGTTATAATTATTTTTTTGATTGTTATAATTATCATTCTACTATTGTTTTAATCTCTATTTTTTTCTTTAAAATTAAATACTGTATAACACATTATATGTCCTTAATGTTCTCTAGAAACTGAAATTCGTTCAATCTGAGTATGCCTGGTCAGGTGTAAGAGAGGGCCTGAAGGCCCTAATCTTTCCAGGTAAAATAAATGCAAAAATAAATAAACAAATAAAATTTTTAAGAAAGCTTTTTGCCTTGCAACCACCGAAATGCGGCAGAGTGCGGCCGATAAACGATTCACAAACCACGATCTAGTGCCGTTAAGACGATTTCTTTAAACAGTGGTGTAGCTGAAGGAATTTAGTTTCTTCTTAAATCGTCTTATGCAGCAACGTTCGCAGATATCTCAAATAGGAAAAGCTCTTCATCCAGGTACGAAGGTTGTAAAACAAACTTCCCACAGTTTTTGTCAGTTTGATCTTTTCGTCTGATAGCACTGCTTAAGTATTTCGTCTAAGAGGTATCACAAGCAGTCTTCCTGTAGCTATGGAAATCTTTGGTTGAAAACGAGTTGAACACCAGTGGGTACAGCACTGCTAAATATTCAAAATGATTATCAACCTAAGTCTGAGTTCATCCACAAACTGAGGCGTATTTATAATATTGAAGCTAGATTGTGTATCGTTGTCTTCCTTCAGTGTACATCGGAAGGCGTTTACACACACGTGTACAATACAATGATGGCTTGCAGGAAATAAAGGCGAAACGCGTATGACACTAAAATTGTGTTTGATTCAGTTGCTGTCAGACGGTCCATAAGTAAAAATTATCGATATACTGTAATACAACTTACTGTGTCGAGCTACCAAGATAATTTGATGTGTAAAGTTTTTCTCCTGATTTCGTTACAGAATTTTTCTGGAAATTCGCAGCCCCATAAAATAAATCAGAAAAAAGCTTGCACATGCTGGCCCTTACCACAGTTAGAACTGACGACTTATTGGGCCGTTGCGACACGAGACATGGGCGGTACCAATGGGCTACGGACACGCTACTAGCAACACCCCACTCTAATCATGGTGTTGGTTGCTCAGCCTCATAATGCATCGTGAAAGATAATAAAAGTTGTCACTTATGTGAAGAATAGCATTTCTTTAGCAAAAAATTGAATTTTGTGACTCAGTGTCTCAGATTACATGAGGATTATATAGCACGAGTCATTCAAATGGATACGTGAGTCAATTCAGAACCATACGCGGAAGTGATTTCACTGTCGCAGTGTTGCCAAATGTTTCTGACGATGTTGCCATTTCTGAGTTGTGCTAGGAACAGCTCTGTAGAGGTATGGGAGGAGAATCCCGTGCTCATAATATAGGAGGATACAGAGAGGAGGCGCGGGGTTTGGTTAATATGCAGCGTTTTCTCCTACCAGTTGCGTCAAACATTCATGTGTGCAATCTTCCATCACGATTACAGTTTCCCACAAAATATGTACGAATAAAACACTTACCTTGTTACTTTGTGACAAAAGATTATTTCAGTACAATAAAAAGTCTTTGGAAATCAACTTTGCCCACCTTTTACGAAAAGTAAGATAACAAACACTTTGCACCTCGAAATCGATTGCATCTATGTGCAGTCTTGTGATCGTGCAAGTAGAATTTCATGAATTGTATGAGAATGTAGAAAAATTTTGGTGCAAACGGAAGCTGTAAGAAACACTGTTAACTAATTATTTTGTACCACGTAATAATCAATTCATTTGAAAATTCAGAAGAGAATAAACTAAAAATTATGCCCATTAAGACAGAAACTAAAGTGCAGATTCGGGCACTGTGCAGATCTGCACTTTTTCAACTTCAGATCTATGCAAATAATGTATACTAACCAGGGTATTCATTGCTTTCGTAATGTTTCCCCCTTGTTTAGTCTTCTAGTGATGAACTGGATCCACACCCATGAATCTGATTGTTTCTTTGTATCCTTCCATCTATTATCTTTGTGTGTTATTGTTCGGTGTTCAAAAAGCAAAATATTATGAGGTATTAAAACGAGGTCCCAAGAAGGCTAACGAATTATAATCAAAATACAGTGAGACGCCAGGTGTTAAGTCGACAGAAATAGTTGTGTGTTTTTGCCTGCATCACCGGTATCCAGTTGTCGTCTTCTCTTATTGAGATTTTCATATTACCCTGAACGAAAGACGCCGAGATAAATGTCTATATTCTCCGTGACGAAACATCCCTTATTCCATTCATCCTGATCCATTCGTTGCATGCATCGGCAGCAGTGAGTGATAGGGAAGGTTGATAACCATTTTGAATATTTAGCAGTGCTGTACCCACTGGCGTTCAACTCGTTTTCCACCAAAGATTTCCATAGCTACAGGAAGACTACTTGTGATACCTCTTAGACGAAATACTTAAGCAGTGCTATCAGACGAAAAGATCAAACTGATAAAAACTGTGGGAAGTTTGTTTTAAAACCTTCGTACCTGGATGAAGAGCTTTTCCTATTTGAGATATCTGCGAACGTTGCTGCATAAGACGATTTAAGAAGAAACTAAATTCCTTCAGCTACACCAGTGTTTAAAGAAATCGTCTTAACGGCACTAGATCGTGGTTTGTGAATCGTTTACCGGCCGTACTCTGCCGCATTTCGCTGGTTGCAAGGCAAAAAGCTTTCTTAAAAATTTTATTTATTTATTTATTTTTGCATTTATTTTACCTGGAAAGATTAGGGCCTTCAGGCCCTCTTTTACACCTGACCAGGCATAGATTGAACGAATTTCAGTTTCTAGAGAACATTAAGGACATATAATGTGTCATACAGTATTTAATGTTAAAGAAAAAAATAGAGATTAAAACAATAGTAGAATGATAATTATAACAATCAAAAAATAATTATAACAATCAAGAATAATAATAATAATTATAATAGTAATGACTATGTATATAAAAGTAAACATATTTCTCTTTTATGAATGTCAGTCCTATTGCTAGTTGGGAATTTTCTCGTTATGTTCTTGCAGCTTGTGTGTTATTCTCATCGAGCAGAGAGCAGAGAGAATACATAACTTTATTTATGAAATGCCACATTTGCATACCTGTTGAGTATGACACAGCATACCAATTAAATAAAGACCCAATCGAAATCTAAGTGAGTAGTATTTTACTAATTCGTGCCGAAAGAGGCACGCTTGTGTACAGATACTCAGTTTTACCAAAACAGACTTTCGTCGTAAGGTTATTGTGGGTAGTTTTATTTCATTTCTTTTAATACAGTGCACAATGTTCGTAAGGTTTCTTTTAATGTTGTTAAAACAATACTAAACATGTGACAGCCATTAATCAACAACGATATATGCGAATTCTCTGATGTGATCTATAACAGTCTGACATTGCACATGCAGTTTATTGATTACATGCATGTAGAAAATTTGTTCTGACATAAAGCTGTCAAACAAGGTTTGAAGAAGAATAAAATGCCACTACCAGACGACAGGTAACGTAGAAAATACTTTTCTGACTATTGCGGCACGATGCGCTCTCGCCATAGTAATACAATAGCTTCGAGATGCATCTGCTGCCTGGCCGTCTATTAAACCTGAAAAGAACAAAATGTCACAGAAGTTAGCCGTTTTTCCACATGCGACTATTTTGTGTTGAGAAGTGAAGGTAATTATGTTCAAAGTTCCATTAAATTGGTAACTTCAGCAGACAGCAGAATTGCGTTGTAAAAAATGTAGAACCGAAGAAATGGAACTCGCGACACTGACATATTATCTACGGTGCGTGGCACTTACCGTGACGCTACTAGCTTTCATCTACCTACAGCACCTCCAGAAGTCAACAATAGTTCCACCAGAATTTCCGCATTCCACAGTGCTGTTAGATTATGCATATGGCCGGATCCTGACTTCTGAGAGACACATATTGCGCGTGAATGGGTTCGAATGCTGGCCCGGCACTAAAGTTTTCATTATGTATTATCAAGCTCTAGCATGAGAACACCTATCTGTTGATGGATAATAATTTTGCTTTTTAATGCATTTTCATTCGTTGTCAACACTAACGATATCTGACGTTTTTGTCTCCCAGTGAGACACAGAACTATTTGAGAGATCACGCTAAGTTCAAGGATGTTATTCCGAGCCGCTGGTGGAGAAAAATTCTGTAGCTGACGTCTCTTTCTGTATAGTCAACAACGGTATGTGTGGGGTTCGATTCCCAGTCAGCATTGAACTCTTCGTCATCTTATTTCTAGTTCAAACATGCTCACATGTCGCTGCTGATATAACAAACTCATATTTAACGTTCGTTTTCTCTAATATATATAACAGCGATAGGTTCCGGGTTGGAGTCCTGGGAAGGAAAAAATTAATGTTTCGTCTCGTCATTTCAGTTAAAACATCTAGCTACTGCCGAGAAAATCCGATATGTCACAGTTGATTGTGTTTCGATAACAATTCTATTAGGTTCTGGGTTCGAATCCCTGCCCAACACAAAGCTTTACCTCACGGCATTTCAAGTAAGTTACTTGTGAAGATGCAGTATTTAACATCTCTCGTAGTTCGTTAATAGGGACAATAGATGCTGGGTAGGAATTCGCGTCCGTTTAAAATGTTTACGTTATGTAATTTAAAGTTGATATTTTCTAACTGATACTGTCTAAAATATGTATGCCTAGTCAGGAATGACTGTTAGTTTCCGTCAGTCACGAAATCTTAGTCTGCATGACCTTGGTTTGAATCCAAATGCTGGACGAGACGGTTTGTCGTGTCATTTGAAGTTCATACACATTCTGTGTGTTACATAACAAGTACGGCATGTTACTTTGAAGAGGAAGTCATGAATACGACGAACTTACTACGTGCATAACCTATCTGCCGTATTGATGAGAGTGGTAACATTTCAAGTATGTCAATTATTGCAATAAATGTGAGCTTACAAGCCTTAAGAACAGTCTTATCTGTGATAAGGTGTTTCCTGATATTTGTAGTATCATGGTATTGTTTTACATCTTGAGTTATTGCGATACAGAGCAGTGTTTTCTAGTGGTGACTTGTTGGAGCCATTTTCAATAGTCAAATGACTGTACCAAGGAGCGATTAGAGGACCTGCTAGACAGCTGCGTCATGTGGGTTGCATGCGAATCAGGCGAAATGAAATTCAGGTCGTTCGGATACTTTTGAGCACGACTGTACATGATGTGTGCAATGATGAAGATACATGGTTAACAAGTGAAAGTGATACTGAAACAGGTGTCGAGCCATGTAGTTCATCATCCGTATCATCTTTGTCGGACAGGAAGCCACAAATCCCGTACCCAATAAAACGTAGTAAAGTGCAGTCATTGTACAAGGAGCGGGTACTAAACATAATTAAATACATGGGAGATCATCCGCGGCATAGTAGAAAAACAAGTATGAACAGATTTCGAATATGTCCGTAGCAGTAGGACTGTATAGGAAAACGACGGAAGTCCAAGGGAGGACAGGGTGCACTTGTTACAAAGTGTACTCGATACAAATGGTTCAAATGGCTCTGAGCACTATGGGACTTAACATCTTAGGTCATCAGTCCCCTAGAACTTAGAACTACTTAAACCTTACGAACCTAAGGACATCACACACATCCATGCCCGAGGCAGGATTCGAACCTGCGACCGTAGCAGCCCCGCGGTTCCGGACTGCAGCGCCTAGAACCGCACGGCCACCGCGGTCGGCATGCTCGATACAATTTACAGGATGTTCATGATAGTAACGTACTACGTTATGCACATCAAACTGCGTGAAACATAGATTACAGTGATTTCAAGGAGGGCTGCCGAAGGTTGCATAACTTCAAACAGTGCTACGAAATTGGAAGACGTATGATAATTAAATTTCAAACAAAGCGTCAACTTGACGTTGCACAGCAGGCTGTGGAATTGGCCCGAAAATTTGTAGACGAGATAAACAAACGTATCCTATCCTTCAACAAGGAATTTGTTTCCAACTCCGACAAATCCGGATTTGAAAAGGAAATGCATATGAAAGGGACCCTGGAAATTAGAGGCTCCAAGGATCAACTAAGATCGGTGCCGACTGTTATTAGGATCGTAAATAGGGTGGAAAGTTATTTATTGTGCTGCTAGAAATTGATGGTGTTCTGGCCCCTACGATTCTTTCTAGTGTGCGCGATCTTGCAAAGGCAGTAGGGAATATTTACATCACAGCAAGTAAGAGTGGGAAAATGAGCGTAAGAGAACTACAACTATGCTATGAGCACTTCTCTTGACCAATAGCTGGTCAAAAAAACTTGATTTTGCTTTATTGCTGCACTGGGTATAAACGTCACACAGCTTTAGAGCAAACGGTCCCTCCCAAAAATTGTGTGACGTTGTAACTCACACCACCTGCAACGACTGGACAAAATCAGCCTCTGGATGTTTGTTTTTTCTGTGCCTATAAAACATATTATCGCTCTATCTGCAGCCATTTTCAATTCGGTGTTCGCGGTGCAAGTTAATGGTTCGTTTTGGTCATTTCTTGAATGTTAACGACGTCCATTTTGTGATGTGTAATACATACATCCCTTATAAGATTGACCGAGCGAGGTGGCGAGGTGGCACACTGGACTCACATTCGGGAGGACGACGGTTCAATCCCGCATCCGGCCATCCTGATTCCCTAAATCACTCCAGGCAAATGCCGGGATGGTTCCTTTAAAAGGGCACGGCCGACTTCCTCCCCGTCCCTCCCTAATCCGATGAGGCCGATGACCTTGCTGTCTGGTCTCCTCCCCCAAACAACCCAACCCAACCCTTATAAGATTGCCCTCTGAACCTTCCAGACTCATTTTCTGTCACCATCTTCATACACACGGCAAGTCATTAGCAGCTAATATTTTCCATATCATAATTGTTAACACAACACTTTCAAATGAGACTTACTAATGACTGAAGTTGCGCCCTCGCAGTCAAGGGGTTCCTTGTTAGGTTAGCACTAAATTCTATTGTTCTGCAACTATCCAATTTTTTAAACAATTCATCTTGTTTTTAAACAATTTATTGGATTGTTCTCTATGGCAGTGTAAGTTATGGGAATTATATACTGCTTTCAACACCTATACAACTGACTATTTTGGAGGAACATTAGACAAACCACATAGTATGTAGACCAGATATGCTATAAGTTCGACTGCTGTTCATATCGCAGTTGTTGGACTAGGGGCTGTGCTGTTTGCTTGGTGTGGCATCTTGAATTTCTTATAGATATCTGGGCTGATACTTTAATAAATATACTTTGCAGTGTATGTGTTTTTGGTGTACAGATAACACTATGCGTACAAACTAAACACATACACGTTGATTGTCACCCTACCCCATGGCCGTGTGGTACCCACGTCGCTGCACACGCAAAATAATGTAATTGGACTGCAAGTCCAATCACGTTTAGAAGGACTGACCAGAAGATCGGGTAACTGATAGTGTTTTCATCATGATCTTTACCCAAAGGTCTTTGGGTAATCATCATCATCGAAAAGCATTTGCTGTTGTCTGGCATTTTGACAAAATACATTCCAGTGTTGATCTACACATTTATGAATACTAAAACAGACTAATGTGGGACCTGAAGCAGTATGTTCAGGAGAATTATAGTAAATGCTATTGACTTGTGTGGATTTACACACATTCCTGGTGATCACGATCGATAGTTTGTTATAATACTATTCTCTGTATGTCTATAGTTTTAATTACAAAATTAAATTACGCAGTTAAATCGATTACACAAGCTACGAAAGAGCAATGCTGACATTTCTGCAGTAAACTATATCTTAATGGTGTTCTATGTTGTACATCTGAATGTCTGCCTGTTCGTCGTAAGCAAGTAACATTTCAAATACAATATGGGATACAATACCTTCCAAGAGGATTTTTGCTACTGTTAAGACTATGAAAATCCTAGTAACAGGAAATCTGATAATGCAAAGAATGGCAATACATCGCTAGAGGTCTGACTGTCTTGCTGGCAAAAATATAGACAAGTCATGCCTTCCTGATACGTAAAAGAGGCGATGTGTCGAGCACGCTTAGACTATTTTCTGTTAAAGGTTTCGTATATGTAGCCTTAAACTCATTCTACAATTCGTCTACTGGGTAGTAATACGAGCCTGTACATGGACGAAAAAAATCACAACACGAGGAAGGAGCTATGAGACATAAACGAATGTAGGAATATTTCTGCATCTGAAAGATGCGTATTCAAATTTTGCGACAGTCGTTTAAGAGTGGGGCTAGTAGCGCCAACGTTGGGATGCAAATCAGGTTTGCTTTAAATACACGCTCTAACGGTCGTGAGAGTTAGTTATCTTTGAGATTGAACGTCGTGAGTTGGCGTTAGCCAAGAATGCCTTTAAGCCGACAAAGACGTCATTATCAGCACCTCATTGAGTTTGAACGTGGTCGTGTAACAGCGCTACCAGAAGCTGGATTTTCCTTCCGTGATACTGCAGAAAGACTTGGCAGGAATATAGCCAATGTGTGCGATTGCTGACAGCGGTGCTCAAGATAATGTTCTGTCGCAAGAAGACCGAGCTCGGGACAGCCGAGAGGAAAGACCGTCGTGTTCGGCGTATGGGGCTGGCGCATAATAGGGCATCTGCAGCAGCAAGGTGAGCAGCTGTTGGCATTACTTCAAGGAGAGCTCCGAGCCATACGCCCTGAAACGTACATCCCAGCGACCCCAAACCATCGTCATTTGCGACTGCAGTGGTGTCAAGCCAGAGCTCTTCGGATGGCGGGGTGGAGCTCTGTTGTGTTTTCTGATGGAAGCTGGTTTTACCTCGGTGCCAGTGATGGCCGTGATTGGTTAGAAGGAGCGCAGTTGAGGGTCTGCAACCAGTGTGTGCTACGCCCACTGAACCTACACCTGGACTTATGATTCGGGGTGCGATTTCGAATGACAGCAAGAGCACTCTCGTGATGATCCCAAGCATCCTAACTACAAATTTATACGTCAATCTGGCGATTCCATCTGTTGTAGTGCCATTCGATGTACAGAACTCCAGGGGGTGTTTTCCGACAGGATAACGCTCGCCCAAATGTCGCATTTGTAACCCAACATGATCTACGGAGTGTCAACATTTGCCTTGATGTGCTCGATCACCACATCTGTGGGACGACAACTCTGGAGTCATCCACAAACAACGTTAACCGTCCTTGTATTGACTGACCGACTGCAACAAGCATGGAATTCCATACCACAAACTGACATCTGGCACCTGTACAACACAATGCATGCACTTAAGCATGCTTGCATTCAACCATCTGGTGGTAACACCGGTTATTAACGTACCAGCGTTTCACACTTACATTGGCTTATCTCGTGCTTACATTCACTTATGATCTTGCAGTGTTAATCACTCACATACGTTACCTAGAAAAATGTGTTCCCAAAATTTCATTACTCTACATTGATAAATTTTTGGTGTAGCGAATTTTTGTTCGTCAATGAATATCGATCGTTTGATTATGATGTCTTTCTGGTTAATACCCCTAAAATTATAATACATAAGTGTTACATTTCAGCTGGTATGTACATACTGTGGAAGAGCGTAGTTTTAATGGGTTATTCAATAATGGTAGGATGCAATAACGTGCATCGGCACTCAACTTAAAAAAAGATAATCTGGAGTGGTAATGGGTTATAAGGCTATGCACTATAAGCCTATAGTTTTAATTATTTAAACGGGAAATTGATTACAGAAACAGTGATGCTACCAATTGCTTTGTAGACTATGTAACGGTGTAGCTTCGCTGCTGGATGACTGACTACTCGTTTAATGAATTCGTCAGCCACATTCGTGTCGTCAGATACTTCCTATAGAACCAAGAATGGTAAAGAAGTTTTATTATTCACTAGCAACTATAGCTTTCAGAGACATCACCTTGCCAGATGTGTTGCTGACCCTAAGCTACAACGGGTAGCTGTATATGTGAAAATGCTATAAGGTTCCACCAAGATGAGCTACTTTCATTATGATGTAGTAAATAAATTCCTAAGGTTACCCATCAAAGGTATGATTATTTATCACTTCTACACCACATTCAGGGATTCATTCGGATCTTCAGGTGCTCCGCTAAAGGATGTACAAAAATAGCCATTTACCAATCAGAAGCGTAATTATCCTCAAGAGGGGATGTGAAGGATTTTGTGATTGCCATCATATCGCGGAAGAAAACTCCACTGGGAAAGCAAAATTCGAGATTTTAAGGACATGGTGAAGACTGAGTTGCAAGATTACAGACTAAAGCATCCTACTATATCCATAGCCGTACAAAAGTGCCATGTATGTATTATAAGTTGATCATGTGATCATGACGTCACTTCCTGTCTTGGCAGCGTATTAGCACTACAAATAAAAATCGTATTACGTGATTGTTTTGTTCGTGTTGTTTCCGATTTGCATATGTGTGCGTGCGTGCGTGCGTGCGTGCGTGCGTGTGTGTGTATCTCTGTGTGTGTGTGTGTGTGTGTGGCATTATTCTAACGCTACAACATGTATTAACATACACTGATCAGCCAGAACATTATGACCAACTACCTAATAGCTGGTATCTCCACCTTTGTCACGGATAACAGCGGCGATGCGTCATGGCATGGAAGCAACGAGGCCTTGGTAGGTCGCTGGAGAGGGTTGGCACCACATCCGTACACACAAGTCACCCAATTACCACAAACTCCGGGGAGGGGAGGGGGGGGGGCGATGAGCTCTGATGCCACTTTCAACCACATCCCAGATGTGTTCGATCGAGTTCAGATCTGGCAAGTTGGGGAGCCAATACATCAATTGGAACTCGCCACTGTGTTTGTCGAACCACTCCATCATATTCGTGGCCTTGTGAGATGGTGCATTATCTTGTTGAAAAATGCCATTCCCATCGAGTAACATGATCGTCATGAAGGGCTGTACGAGGTCTGCAACCAGATTACGATACTCCTTGGCCGCCATGGTGCCTTGAACGAGCTCCGCTGGACCCACGATTGCGTAAGTGAATGTTCCCCAGAGCATAATGGAGCCGCGCCAGCTTGTCTCCGTTCCGCAGTACAGATGTCTAGGATCTGCTCCAGGAAGACGACGGATTCGTGCCCTCCCATCGGCATCGTGAAGAAGGTATCTGGATTCATCACACCATGCAACAGTCTGCCACTGCGCCAACGTCCAGTGCCGATGGTCACGTGCCCATTTCAGTCATAGTTGCCGATATCGTGGTGTTAACATTGGCACATGCATGAGTCGTCGGCTGCGGAGGCCAATCGTTAGGACATATGGGTGAGCTGTGTGTTTAGACACACTTGTACTCTGCCCAGAATTAAAGTCTGATGTTAGTTCCGCTGCAGTTCGCCGCCTGTCCTGCTTTACCAGTCTGCCCAGCCTACGATGTCCGACGTCTGTAATGAGGGGTGGCCGCCCTACCCCATGACGTGCAGACGTGGTTTCACCTTGGTTTCACCTTGGTTTCGCCACGTGCTGAAGACACTCACCACAGTACTCCTCGAACACCCGACAAGTCGTGCAGATCCCGAAATGACTGTGCTGAGATTCCGGGCCATCACAGTCTGCCCTCGGTCAGATGGATCGCGTGTCTTTTCCATTCTACAAGTGCAGGGCGCGCTCACTGGTACTACATGTAACGTGCATGTGTCTGACTAGCAGTCATTCTTCGCCAGGTGATTCTGTTATCGTCTGGACAAGTTTATATAGATAGTAGGTCGTTGGCCGTAGTGTGCTGGCTGATCACTGAATCTGCATCTGTGTCACAGTTCCACTGCACTACGCTAGTGTCTCTACACGGCCGTAAAAATACCCATGATTGCCCGTCACGACCAATCTACTCTAGAATTATGTACTACTTACATACCACTTTTTTGGGAAATGATTTGAATGTTTGCAGAGCACTTTTCGACATGTGTTACATAAAAATACGTCATGTTCCGAGATTTGTTTGTCAGTCTGGGTCTCTTCCCAGGATGCATTAATAGCTATAATTACCATAGACGCATGTCCCCTAAAATAAAATTACTCAGCAGGCTCATAGCTATGAAAGGAAATCATCACATCAGGGATTACAACATCTTCCAACGGAAGTGTCACGTTTACTGCCTTACAAGAGAACAAAAAAAGATTTAGTAATATACTATTAATATACTATTTACAGACTCCTCTCTCGGCTACATCAGGAACTGAACATGACTCTTATATCAGCTGGTTAGGGACTCCTTATGAATGATAAAGTCGTAGACGGTACGTTGGTGGAGCTGTAACGATGCATGGTAACCAGGAGAGGAGAATTCATGGTAAATCTTAACGTTCAACACTTTAAACCATATAATTTATTGTAACGAGTACATGTAGAAATATATTTGTTATTACATTCACCGTGTTGTTTTACACAGGATGTCCGAGTATTTTTGTTAATAAGACTGTAGGGGCAACTCCAGCAGTTCACAGGCGGCAGACTTGAGCTGTGTAATAAAAACAATTTTAGAACGTTTTAAAGTCGCCCTCACACGACGCTCGATGACTGCTTCGTAGTGCATGCAAGGAAGGTTCTGAATCACCGCGCGTGGTAAACGGTTTGGGGCAGCCGTCTTGCAAGAGTTAATCTGCATGAAGCAGGTCCGTGGTTCGTGCCAATGAAAGGAATTCTGGCCTGTTAACCTCCAACACACACAAGGCGAGGAATCTTTGACGCGCAGTAAGATTTTCCGCTGTTACTTGCAACCAATGAGCGCGAATACTACCTCAGGTAAACGGCTCGTATATGTTCAAAGCACAGAGATCCTAGCGCTCCATACACGAGACGCTGCAGGTAGCGATGGCAGTATTCACTCGAGGCAGCCGCAGTAATCGAGAAGAAGAAGTGGCGATGATTCTACTGTCAGCAGCTATTTGTAGACCGTTTTTCGCGTTACTAATTTTGTATATGTTCGCAAGTTGATTCCTGTTTAAGGAAAGTTAATTTAAATGGTGTGTGCACATTTGGAGAACCAAATTATCGACAGACGGCAAGCGAACTCTGCAACTGCCTCTAAGGTCCCATTTAACCGTATAGTGAGATACGTCCTGTGACCTCTGAGAGTCGATGACTTAGTACGTTGAAAAATTTACCGTTGCTGCATTGTGGCCATTGCTCGTTCTCATTTGGCTGGAGGGAACGTGTACATACGCCTCGAATCATTTCCTTGTCCGTTACGTGTACTATAGTCATGTTGCCCACTAACATTGCAGGAGTTTATTTCGTGTTACATGTCTTTTTATTCTGCCTGGGAGCACAAGCCGATCTCAACCCCCATCAGTGTGCTTGCAGGACTGCATCTGTGGTTAAACTTTTCCCGATGTGTCCAGTATGGCCCACGCGTCGAGGGACTATAGCAGTTTCATCGCATTGCGCCCCTCCTGATCAAGTTTGAATGATACATACCAAAGTGAAAACAACCAATGTAAAGATGAGAAGAACGTTTATTGCATTGAAATATGTCTGTGTTATGGAAAAATTAGCGCACACGTTCCGTAAGCAGTACGAACCAGCATTTCGAACAGCGGTTCAATTAAGGTTCAAACTAAGACATAAAACTGTAAAAAAAATTTTAAAGAATAGATGGACGGAACATATCAGTTCAGGCAACAAGACTGTTTCTGCTCATCATTTGTGAAGCACAAAATACACTGCATGTAGTACTGAAAACACTAAGAAAATTTTACACTTTAGCTGCAAAGGAATAAAGTTATAGCTCAAGAATAAGAAATATATAAACGGAAGATGAAACAACCGGACGAACTGATGTCCGAATAGTCCTAATTTAAGTACAATAATTAATTTGCTCTTTTTGAAAATGATTAATGATTCATTACAGCAATTAACGTATGACGTACATCAGTTATTTATAAAATAGTGCGATAGTATCTGAGACTTTAATCAGTACAGTAAAAGTTAACTGTAACATTATGATCTCTGAGAGACAGAGCATATGAATATATAATAAACAAATGAAGCCGCCTGTCAGACTTTTACGTATGAGCAACTAAAGATGCCTATCGAATTTTGACTGTACAAAGACAATCGTAATACAGTCAAATAACATTAGTTACATTGCTCTGATGTAAAAACAGTTGTATTATGTACGTACAGTGAAACATTACAAGCGAAGGTATATGGTAAAATATTTAGTGCACTGTTGTAATCTGCGCACACGAAATTTTTGAAAATTCTGTATTTCAAGTCTTTGTTAATAACATTATACCTTCTAATATAGTTAATGCTTTGAGAATTAACTATAATGTCTGAAACAACCAAGTAATGAAATATTATATGCAACTGTGACGGAAACCTTAATCAATAAATTCAAAACAGAAATTTGTTGACATATGGACCATTTTATTTGTTTCGAGAACTTTCAGTTCTCAAAGATGTAGCCTGTCTTTCTGTTGACGTCCATTTCTCATTTCTTATTCGATGTGTATTTGTTCCTGCGCTTAATCCTCTGACAGTGATGACATTCCGCTTACAACACTCATCCACTACGAAATTATCGATTTGGGGATCAGCTAGCATCATGACAATATGAGTGATTAAGCATGGTAAACAGTGAAGTGATATTCCGCTGTGGTGCAGCTAACGGCGTTTATCGTCAGGCACGTATCATAGCTCTGTCAACAACGTATTTCACCTGAAAGACAGGGCCATTTGCAGCAAGGACAAACGTTCGTTGGGAATTCACGTAAGTTGCACTCCGGATATGCAGGGACGACTGTTACGACGAGCAGACGATTACCCTGAAACAAGTTTGCGCAGAGCTCAAGCTGCTGAAGGCATAAGCGTGCTACATTCTGCACCAACACTTACTTTATCCGTATCAGTTACAGCGTGTGCATGCTCTCAGACCAAAATATCAGCATGTCACGCTGCAGTTCTGTTAATGGATTCTGTAACGGAGCGCTGAAGACTTGCAGTCCAAAGCTTGCAGTTTACTTAAGGATGAGGCTGGATTCATACCGAGTGAAATAATACATTACCATGATAACTGCGTGTCGGAAAACACAATCATGAAATCAAGGTTCGAGATTTAATATAATGCCAATATATGAGGAGGAACAAAGTGTGACAGCCTAATAGGACTATAGTCAAATTGACGTGTCCTGTTTCTTAACAATTTCTGTGTGTCAAATTACGTCGCTCTTGTTCGTAGAGGACAGGATACCAGTCCATTATCTATGTCTAATAATACAGTAGTTTTAATGAGCTACGGATTGTTTATCGAGGTCCAGTCGCATAGCCTGCGCGTTAAATTGATCTTGATCCCTTATATTTCTGAATATAGGGTAGGTAATACACACCCAGGAGCGTGTCTGGTGCATGGGACCGAATCCGAGGGTAGCCAGAAGCGTTCGCACACGTTGCTGATTCTTTGAGCGGGAGGGCTGAAAGGTCTGTAAGAATGAGTGATAACCACAATCAACACCTCCTGGAGTGTCAACACATTGCTGATGTACTGTCATAGGACAAAATGGCCCACATTTTAACACAACTTTTTTCGGGATGTTTGTTTGTAGGAAGTTTTTCTGATTTTGAGGTTTACTATTTCCTGCTAGAATATGGACACTTTCTTTTATACAGCCTGTATACACATACCAGACATATGGAATCTGTCTCCAATAGTCCAAGGTTAGTTGGAAGTGGATCGTTTGTATCCTTGTTGGACGTGATCTGTATCTTCATAGGTCACGGTCTACGTCCCCTTCATTTAGACGCAAAAAAATATGACTGGGTGGCGTGTGTGTGTCAAACTATAAAACTGTAGCTAATATTATTCTCTGTTGGACAATGTGTCACTATTTCGTCCTTACAGTCGCATCAACAGTGATAGTTTATAACTGTGTTTCGCGGTACTCGCACATAACAATGAGACTCGTGACAGATTATATATGCTGAGTAGAAGATCGCATAACAAGTCCGGGATTATCCGTCAAGCATCATATTTATTTCAGATCTACAATAATAAATGTTATATGTTGATTGCTTGTATTACTATTGCAGACTCGAACTGGAGGTGATACTGAAACAACCTCTATTCACGTGAAAATATTCTCGGTATTGTAACAACATCAAGTAAAAATAAAAGTTAGAGCTTTCGAGCTTCATCGTTCACAGGTCAGAGAAATTCGCTGATTTCTTTACATCTTAGTGGATGCCGCTAACATCGCGGACATCGTCACGACCTCTCGCAACAAAACGAAAGTCAACTGCTTCTGACGAGGGCGATGGAGCTTATCACTGAGAAATCATTCTTTTATTCTAATCGGAATAAATTTCGTTTCTAAATAATCTTCATTCAAACTATTCGTGAGTTATGGTCTAAGTTCTATGTCAGCATGAACAAAAAGACTATGCACTATATCACTCAAAACGCTGTCATAACAGTCAAATGATCACGAGAATCTCACTAAATGTGGGCACTTTGCGTTGGGTCCTACCTTGATCGTTATGAACATCAACTAAAAATACAGATAAGTGTGATCAGTCACATTTAATAACATCAAGTAAATGAATTAACTAAATACATTCCCACATCAGAACTCTCATAACTATGATCCAGTCATCAGTTCGTAAGTACACTAAACGTGGAGTGTTGTTATACACCGAGGTGGCAAAAGTCATGGGACAGAGATATGCACTTCTACAGATGGCGATACTGTCATGCACGCAAGGTATAAAAGGGCAGTGCATTAGCGGAGCTGTTATTTGTGGGTGATTTGTGTGAAAAGGTTTCCGACGTGATCATGACTGCACGACGGAATTAACGAACGCTGAACGCGGAATGGTAGTTGGAAGTAGATACATGAGACTTTCCATTTCGAAAATTACTAGAGAATTCAGTATTTTGCGATACACAGTGTCAAGAGTGTGCTGAGAATACCAAAGTTCCGGCATTATTTCTCACCAATGACAACATCGTTTGCACAGAGGCGTCAGTGCTAACAGACAAGCAACAGCGCGTGAACTAACCGGAGAAATCAAGGTGGGTCGTGCGACGAACGTACCCGCTAGGACAGTGCGGCAAAATTTTGTGTTGTTGGGGTACGGCAGCAGACGACCAACGCCTTTGCTAATAGCACGACCAACGCCTTTGCTAATAGCACGACATCGCCTGCAGCTCCACTCCTGGTCTTGTGACCATGTCGGTTGGATCCTAGACGACTGGAAAATCGTGGCCTGGCCAGATGAGTCCCGATTTCCCGATTTCAGTTGGTAAGACCTGATGGTATGGTTCGAGTGAGGCGCCGACCCCACGGAACCAAGACCCAAGTTGTCGACAAGGTACATGCAAGTTAGTGGTGGCTCCATAATGGTGTGGTCGGTGTTTACATAGAATGAACTGGGTCCTCTGGTCAAGCTGAACTGATCGTTGACTGGAAATGGTTAGGTTCGACCACTTGGATACCATTCGCAGACATTCTTGGACTTCGTGTACCGAAACAACGTTGGAATCTTTATCGATGACAATGCGCCATATCACCAGTCTGTAGTTGTTCGCGATTAGTTTCAGGAACATTCTGGACAATTTTAGCTAATGATTTGGCCACGTAGGTCACCCGACATGACTAACATTGAACATTTATTGGACATAACCGAGTGGTCAGTTTGTGCACAAAACCCTGCACTGGCAACATTTTCGCAGTTATGGTAGGCTATCGAGATTGCATGACTCAATATTTTGCAGGGGACTTGCAAAAACTTGTTGAGTCCATGGCACGTCGAGTTTCTGCACTACAACGGACGGAAGCAGGTCTTACACGGTACTAGAAGGTAGCCCGTGACTTTTTTCACCTCATTGTATGTATGTACGTGGCTCTTGAAACTAGTGCCATAAGCCTAGTCAGAAAGAAAAATTTGGAGTTATATGCTTACTAACATACTCGTCTGTGTTTTCAACATGTGGCCTCCCTCTCTCTCTCTCTCTCTCTCTCTCTGTCTCTGTCTGCCTGTCTCCCTCTGACGCTCTCTCTATCTCTGTCTCTTTTTCTTCCTGCAGTATGAAGTTGATAAAATTAGTAAGTAAAATGTTATATAAGATTTTCCACTGCTGGCAGAATTATTATTTTATATGTTCTTGGCATTAGTTAGCTCGTAAAACACCATCTTTGCTTAGCTCAGTTCATACAAAATTTATGTACAGAAAATATGACTGTAAGAGTACCCTGTGAACGCTGAGAGTTTACTGTTACTGTTACTGTTCACCGATGCAATCAAAACATCCACTTAACTTTCTGCTTTGTACTGAAAACACTTTTTGTCTTTTTGCCAGACAGGGCCCCGCGTTCTCCAGAAACAGTCGCACAAACAAATGGTGCCTGTCTTATTAACTGAGATAAATCAGCCTGCTAATGGTGATACGGTTCTCCGAAATTCGTAGTGACAATAATAAAAAATGTGACTAGTTCCAGTGATACGTACAGGGTGGCACACGAAATGTGTTACCATTTTGTTTTTGAATATAAACTTTATTGTCAATACAATCTGAAAGGAACATATACTACAATGAAGAGCCGTCCATGGAGATTTGTTATAACTCAGCACATGCTCAATATGTCCACCATTTCGTTTCCTAACATCCTTCAAACGAACACAGAAGTTAGTGATTACCCTACGGCACATGTCTTCCGTAATTTCACTGCAAGTTTGAAGAATAAGTCTTCTGAGTTCCATTAAATCACGTGGACGTTTCGGGAAATTTTTTTCCTTTAGGTACCCCAAAGAAAAAAGTCACATGGATTGCGGTCTGGACTACTAGGGGGCCAATTTTGTCCGTCATTGAAGCGACCTGTAAACATTAGTGAAATAGTCCGCATGTCGAAATGCTCGTGTAAAAACTCCAACACAGTGTTTGCTGTATGTGGCCTTGCTCCATCTTACATGAACCACTGCGTGTTGAAGGGCAAGGCAGTAGTAAGAAGCTGTGGAATGAAGCTATTGCGAAGCATGCTCAAATAACGCTCGCTGTTCACAGTTTCTTCAAAGAAAAAGGGTCCAATAAGTCAGAGACTGGAAATTGCTGCCCACGCTGTAATCCTCGGAGCATAATGTTGTCGTTCATGAAGCACTTGTGGGTTTTCAGTGGCCCAAAAGCGTACATTCTGTTTGTTAACCACACCGTCTAAATGAAAATGCGCCTCGTCTGAAAACCAAACGTTGTCGAGAGTTTCTTCCCTATCCTCCGCCCACTGAGCAAATAATAGTCTCTGCTGCTTGTGTTCTTCAGTGAGCTTCTATGCACAGGTCATCTTGTATGGGTACATATGGAGGTCACTTTTAAGAGTGGTTTGAACGGAGCGTCTGGATATTCCCAGTTTCACTGCTGCCTTTCTACACGATTTCCCAGGACTTCTCTGTACAGCAACTCGTACCGCTTCAATATTCTCGGGCGAACAAACAGGCTTAGGCCGTGGTCGCTTCGCTTCCAATACTGTTCCTTCCTGTACAAATTTATCGTACAACCTGTGGATGGTCTTCTTGCAAGGGCCCCATCATGTGTTAAACTGTTGTCGAAAACGCCTCTGAGTCACAACAAGGCTTTTCGTTACATGAAAAAGTAACACAATTGCCGATCGTTGCTGTGTCGTCAGTCTTCCATTGTCAGTCATTGCTGCTTACTAGTCTCCTAGCGGCAGTATCGTGAATTACACGTCATTTCGTAACTCATTTTTTTTCCAAGCTCTGCTGGTACTGCTGTAGAGATCCCAGCGGGATTTCTAATGTGCGTCGTAAATTGTGAAAGAAACAATTGGTAACACATTTCGTGCGCCACCATGTATTTTCAATTAATAACTTCTTTGTAAAGCAACGGAATGTTTTTAGACAAATTAAAGCCACTACATTGATCTTTTTGCGATTTGTATTTCATTTCAGTTCAAAACGTTGTAATTTCTCTTTGTAAGCTTTTACACACCCTGTGATTCATTGGTGTGAGTGTTAGATTGTCGCGTTCTCTGTATTTGAACCTCTTTCTGCCGTGGTCTGTTTTGCTCCTGTGTGAGTTTCATATCGTGCTTCCACGTAGGACCTCTGAGATATTAAGAGGAGAAAGGTAGGAGCCGGCTGTTGTGAGGAGTCGGTGTTTCCAGGAAGAGGGCAGCGTCGGGAGCGGGGAGCGGGGAACGCCGGCGCTGCCGTGGGTGACCGCAGCCGCGGCCACAGCTCCTAGTCTGCGCGCCCAACCGTGAACGTGAT
Source organism: Schistocerca nitens (assembly GCF_023898315.1). Classification (NCBI taxonomy): domain Eukaryota; kingdom Metazoa; phylum Arthropoda; class Insecta; order Orthoptera; family Acrididae; genus Schistocerca; species Schistocerca nitens. The sequence goes on along the minus strand of NC_064616.1, from coordinate 802,486,880 downwards.
CGTGAATGTGAACGCCTTCCCAGCGGTGACGCTCCGCCAGTTCTGCCTTTCCTTACTCTCAGCCCTTCCTAAAACTCTGCTCACTCGACATCCACGATTTCCGAACAAATGCAATGTTCACAGCTGGCAATGCACGTAACGTCAGATTGGTATAAATTGCACTACCTGCTCGGATATGCAAGTGATTAGCATCTCAACTCAACCGCACAAGGTAGCTAGAAATACCGCTATAAGTCTTCTCCGTATAAGGAAATGCTACGCATCGGGTTTCTTATAGACACCGAAGTGCCAAACAAACTGGTATAGGCATGCGTGTTCAAATACAGAAATATGTAAACAGGCAGAAAACGGCGCTGCGGACAGTAACGCCTATGTAAGACAGTAAATGTCTGGAGCAGTTAGATGGGTTACTGCTGCTACAGTGGCAGGTTATCACGATTGATGTTCGGAGTTTGAACGTGTTGACATGATCAGCGCACGAGCGATGGGACACAGCATTTCCGTGGTAGCGATGAAGTGGGAATTTTCCCGTACGACCGTTTCCCGAGTGTACCGTGAATATCAGGAATCCGGTAAAACACAATATCTGCGACATCGCTGCGGCTGGAAAAAGATCCTGCAAGAACGGGACTAACGATTACTGAAGACAATCGTTCAACGTGACAGAAGTGCAACCCTTCTGTAGATAGCTGCAGATTTCACTGCTGGGCCATCAATAACTGTCAGCGTGCAAATCATTCAAAGAAACATCATCGATGTGGGCTTTCGGAGCCGAAAGTCCAGGCGTGTACCCTTGATGCCTGCACGACACAAAGCTTTACGACCATCTGGGGCCGTCAACACCGACTGTGGACTGTCGATAACTGGAAATATGTTGCCTGGTTGGACGAGTCTCGTTTCAAATTGTATCTAGCGGATGGACGTGTACAGGTGTGGAGACAACCTCTTGAATCCATTGACCCTGCATGTCAGCAGATGACTATTCAAGCTGGCGAAGGCTCTGTAATGGTGTGGGACGTGTGCAGTTGGAGTGACACGAGACCCCTGATACGTCTAGATACGACTCTGACAGGTGACACGTTCGTAAGCATCCTGGCTGATCACCTGCATCCATTCACGTCCATTGCGCATTCCGACGGACCTGGGCAATTCCAGCAGGGCACTGAGACACCCCACACGTCCAGAATTACTACAGAGTAGCTCCAGAAACACTGTGCTCAGTTTGAACGCTTGTGCTGCCCACCAAACTCCCCAGACATGAACATTATTGAGCATATCTGGAATGTCTTGCAACGTGCTGTTCAGAAGAGATCTCCACCCCCTCGTACTCTTACGGATTTATGGACAGCCCTTCAGGATTCATGGTGTCAGTTCCGTCCGCCACTACTTCACACATTAGTGGAGCCCATGCCACATCGTGTTGCGGCACTTCTGCGTGCTCGTGGGAGCCCTACACGATATTAGACAGCTATACCAGTTTCTTTGGCTCTTCTGTGTAGATATCGTGTTGAATTTAGGTTGTTCGTGAGAAAAGATCGTGTTGTGACTCTTGTGAAAAGGATAAACGTCTACAAACACGTGCTTTCAATACACGATGGCAATATCGTGTCTTCTCGAGACTGTGGTTTATCGTCTCACGATATTACTGCTCTCCTCGTTCGGGAAATCACCATCAGCTGAATATGGAATCGATGGCTTCTATGGTCCCGTGTGACTAGTGCATGACAGAAAGGACATCGTTCGATCGCCCGTGCAGGATCGTACAGCCGCGTCACTTACCTGGAGTCAGGATATGGGGTTGTTTGCACTAAGACTGTATCTACGCGGACAGTAGGACGACGCCTCGAGCACCAGTGACGATTAGCACATCTACCTCTATTGCGGCTTCCTTTGATACGACAAGAGAGTAAGGTGCGCCGAAAGTGAAGGTCCAGCGCAACACGGGACAGTGCAGTGGAACCGCGTCTTCTTTCCAGTTCGACATCACCGTGGAAGTATGCATACGTGTACAGAGGCTCCGAGGAGGACCAAAGTTTCCAGACTGCATTCGTCATCGCTGCACAGGTCTAGCACCTGGCTTCAAGGTGTAGTGTACTCTGGGGTACACCAGATATTCACCAGAGGGTCACATAGTCGTTAATCTGCACAGTAGCTATATGTTTTATCACGTGTCAAGGCCGGTGCCTGTACCCCATCTTCGTGGTTTCGTTGTATCCGTAACATTACCTTTCGACGCGATAATGTAAGATCGCATGTTGCCCCTTCTTTGTTGACCTACCTAGATGCAGAAGGTGTGCGCCTGGTGCCCTGGGCAGCACGCTTTTCTCAAATCACGTCCATTGAGAACATCTGGTACCGGTCGCAGAGAGATTTTCACGCCACCTCCCGCCAGCCACTACATTTGATCAACTCTTACATGAAATTGGAACAGTGTGGAAAGACGTACCTTTACCTGTCATCCGAGTTCATTTGCACTCGACACCCGTTGTTACTACCAGAGGTCGCAGCTTGGTGTGCTAAAATTCTGACCAACTACGCTCCCAAATCACCTACAAATTCTATCATGTGACCTTCCTGCTATACTGTACACACGCAATGAGTCAAATTTAGTAATTCGCTGCATTTCCTTGTGTTCCAGTTTTAAGGGTTGAAACTGTGCAAACGATATTCGTTACTGTTGCATTCTTTACTTTTGTATACAGGTCACAGTGCTATCGACTTTGTGGTAATATGATTCCGGGGTCAGATACTTGATAAGATGCGCTGTGTTATCAACTTCTGCAAAATATATTTACGCGGCCGGCCGTTGTGACGGAGCGATTCTAGTTGCTTCAGTCTGGAACCGCGCGACTGCTACGGTCGCAGGTTCGAGTCCTGCCTCGGGCATGGATGTGTGTGATGTCCTTAGGTTAGTTAGGTGTAAGTTGTGCTTAGTTCTAGGGGACTGATGACCTCAGATGTTAAGTCTCATAGTGCTCAGAACCATTTTATATTTACGCGACATTCTGGTGTCTAGTGATAAACATTAAGCAGCTCTCACTTTCCAGTTCTGTATCAGCAAGTCAACTAAAAATAAACAAATATATGTGACCTCTATCAATCCGGATAAGCCTGTGTTGTCGTCTCGACAGAAAACGGACGACAAAGTTCCTGTCTTCGTGAGAGATTCGTTTCAAGTAGTAAAGACAGCTGCTTTTTTTTGTTTTACAGGAGGTGCCATATTCAGGCAAGAACTATTCGTAATACTGATGAACGGCATTTACTGGCCGAGCCGTATCTCTTCCAGACCTAGTTTGTACCTAAAGCTCTGAAACAGGGGACAAGTACCGTTCGCAGGAGTAGCAGTTGGGGTGTAAAATCAGTTATTTACGTTAATGCAGACACTTGAGTAGTCTTTCCTTACATTTTTCTTTACGAGTCATGTACAGGAAGTTTCAAATTATTTGCAAATAAAAACACATGTTAATCTCAATACTAATTTCATTTTCCTGTGAGATGCATCAATGACATCAACTAAATAAATGGGTTCTTGAGAAAAATATATAAAATAATAGAAGAAAACGTTGAAAATGAGCTAAATACCTCACATCACTTTGTGCCTTACAAAATTCCTTGGCCGGCCGTAGTGGCCGTGCGGTTCTAGGCGCTGCAGTCTGGAGGCTCTCAAATGGCTCTGAGCACTATGGGACTTAACATCTATGGTCATCAGTCCCCTAGAACTTAGAACTACTTAAACCTAACTAACCTAAGGACGTCACACAACACTCAGTCTTCACGAGGCAGAGAAAATCCCTGACCCCGCCGGGAATCGAACCCGGGAACCCGGGCGCGGGAAGCGAGAACGCTACCGCACGACCACGAGCTGCGGACTACAGCCTGGAGCCGAGCGACCGCTACGGTCGCAGGTTCGAATCCTGCCTCGGGCATGGATGTGTGTACTGTCCTTAGGTTAGTTAGGTTTAATTAGTTCTAAGTTCTAGGCGACTGTTGACCTCAGAAGTTAAGTCGCATAGTGCTCAGAGCCATTTGAACCATTTGAACCAAAATTCCTTACAGTGGTTGTATTCTGCTCTTTCAGTTTAAATATCGTGACTAAGTAATGAGATGACTGTATTACCGTAGACTGATTCGCTCATGAAACGGGAGTACTTAAAACGATACATTTCCAAAAATAAACTCTCTTCTTTTAGCGAGTGCAATATTATTCGTGGCCACACTGTATGAAGTGTTCTGTATAGCAGAAGCTTATTAGCCAGGCTACTTTTTTTCCCTAGGAAATACCGTGCCGTTTTCTGGAAACAAAGTAGATGTGCAAATGCACGGATGACATTTCTAACAGGTACTCATTCTGAAAATGTAGCTCATCCGTGTTGACGTTGAGCGAGTGCTGCTGTACACTGGACTTGTGGTAAGTGCAGATAATTTAGACGACGGCAATTGTTTTTTTTTTGTTGTAATTTTCCATTTAGTAATCGTAAGGGTGTGGGTAACACCTCTTTAATTACGACATTACGCTTCACAGTTTATTGCTACGCCCGCCGCACTCGAATAAAGCAAGAAACACGACACGACAAACAAATAATGGCAAAGTACACAGCGAAGTTGAGCAGTTGCGAGCTGCGGCAGAATATTATGGAGAGAATGTCGCAACTGTGACAGTACGCTAATTGCAAGCACGGATTTACAAGTACGAGCAAAAACTGCGGCGCGCAAAAACAGGATGAATGGCAGGCGCGACGTACGCCAGTTTAGGGCATTTCAGGACACCGGATCGGTGAAGCCAGCGGCAAAAACACACGCAGCGAATTTCAGACGCTACCGTGTTCATTTCTTGCCTGAAAAACCAAACGACAAAATCAAGGCTTCCGTAGCGTCAGACAAAGCAACGTCGAATCAGTCTGTTCAATAATGTAGCGTATATTCTACAAAACGTTTTCGTAAGATCTAGGTTTGGGGCTCTTAGCCAATTTCCAAGAAAGACAATAGTACAACCAAAGACACTACTGCAGCACTATTCAGTGAACCGAAGCAACGATTAAGTGACAAAAGCAGTTTTCAAAGGTAATATAAATATCAGTATTGCGTTAGTACAAGAAACAGTGATATAGTAGTAATGAAGCTGACATTAATTCTGTAAGGCAAAATAGTATTGGTTTGTGTCATGATATTTAAACGGAATCTAGTGGGTATCGGCTAATATAACCGTCTTTCTTGTGTAGAAATAGTCCAGACGAGCTATTCAGGCGTTCTTCTTTTTCCATAATATTCAGTTCGGTAAATTTCCGTCTATTGGCAACGATGAACTGAAAAGATTCTCACTTTGAGTTAAGTCAAAAATTTTATCAGTTATGTCGGAATCGAGAAGAGGTTACGGGAGAATATACTGCCACACATAAAACGTAGGAGATGTAAGTGCAGGAGCTCAGTCTACATCATTGACTTGCAAATAACGTTAATTTTTGGTTGAACAAAAATCGCCGCCATGAAAGACTATGTGTCCCAATACAAAATATTTACAGTTAAACAAACAATTACACCTTTTATTTTCTTTCTTGCCAGCTAAGAGTCCGCAGCTCGTGGTCGTGCGGTAGCGTTCTCGCTTCCCGCGCCCGGGTTCCCGGGTTCGATTCCCGGCGGGGTCAGGGATTTTCTCTGCCTCGTGATGGCTGGGTGTTGTGTGTTGTTCTTAGGTTAGTTAGGTTTAAGTAGTTCTAAGTTCTAGGGGACTGATGACCATAGATGTTAAGTCCCTTAGTTCTCAGAGCCATTTGAACAATTTTTTTGCCAGCTAAGATACCTAAACAACAGGGTGAAACACGTTTTGTTGAAAATATTAATTCAATTTCAGAATGCATGTAATAGTTACCCTTTTCTACCAGGTAAACAGCATTCTGTCAGTTGATTTAAAACTTGCAGAAAACCGAACATAGAACTTTCAGGACAAAGATATTTCGTGAGACCTACGATCCAGGTTATGAGTCCATTTCCTAGAATAATAATATTGCTAACCAAGATGATGTAACAGCACTCTGGCATGAGCAGAAGGAAAGATGCAGCGATAAAACTAGAGTTCAAACCTAATAGTGATACTATATATGTTGCTATTGCAGCAGTACAAGGAACTTACGCGATACACTAACTAACCTTCATTAATGCTTGAGTGTAAAATGAAATTAGTTTGTGTAGTTATATTTTATCAAAATGCAGATGATATCAGCAGGCAAATTGTGTTTGGTCATCTACAGTAAATTCAGAAATGTCATTTAGGTGTTCTTTGACTTCCCGGACTCCTAGTCATGTACGTTTGTACTCTGTTAGTAAAAGTAATACATATACATATATACTCCGCTAGCCATCAAGCGGTGTGTGGCGGAGGGCACAATTCGCGCCAAATTCATATTTCCCCCCCTCTGTTCCATTCGCGGATCGCACGAGGGTAAAACGACTGTCTGAACGCCTTAGTACGAGCTCTTACTTCCCTTACCTTTGAATGGTGATCATTGCGCGGTTAGAAAGTTGGTGGTAATAATATATGCTCTCCATCCTCGGTGAAGATCGGATTTCGGAATTTAGTGAGAAGCCCCTTCCGCTTACCGCGCCGGTTTTATGCAAGTGTGACCCTCTTCAAACTTTCTGTGAAATTTGTGACGCTCTCGCGATGGCTAAATATACCAGTCACGAATCTTGCCGCTCTTCTTTGGACCTTCTCAGTCTCTTGAATCAGACCCAACTGGTAAAGATCCCACACACACGAACAAAACTCCAAGACTGGACGAACTAACGCATTGTAAGCTATTTCCTTTGTTGAAGGATTGCATCGCTTCAGGATTCTACCAATAAACCGCAATCTAGATTTCGCCTCACCCGTTACTTGTGTAATCTGATCATTCCATTTGAGATCAATTCGAATAGTTACACCCAGATACTTGACGGACGTCACCGCTTCCAAAGACTGGGCATTTATTTTGTACTCGTACATTAATGGGGATTTTCGCCTTGTTATACGCAGTAGGTTACACTTACTAATATTGAGAGATAACTTCCAGTTATTACACCACGCATTTATTTTCTGCAAATCTTTGTTGATTTGTTCACAACCTTCGTGTGATACTACTTTCCTGTAGACTACAGCATCATCGGCAAACAGTCTAACTCCGCTGTTAATACCATCAACCAGATCGTTTATGTAAATCGTAAAAAGCAGAGGACCTATTATGCTGCCCTGGGGCACACCTGAAGTTACGCTTGTTTCTGTTGAAGTCACCCCGTTCAGGACGACATACTGCTCCCTGTCTGTTAGAAAACTTTCTATCCAACCGTAAACGCCAGTGCGGAACTGAGTCGAACATCTTTCGAAAGTCGAGAAATATGGCATCACCGTGGGAGCCGGTATCTAGAGCCTGTTGTATATCATGCACAAAGAGGGCCAGCTGTGTCTCGCATGACCGCTGTTTCCTAAAACCGTGCTGGTTTCTGCAGATGAGCTTCTCAGAGTTTAGAAAGGTCATTATGTCTGAACACAAAATATATTCCATGATTCTACAACAAATTGATGTTAGTGAAATTGGCCGGTAATTATGTGCATTCGATTTTCTACCCTTTTTATAGATTGCTATGACGTGGGCCTTCTGCCAGTCCCGTGGAACTTTCCGCTGTTCCAATGATCTCTGATAGATGATGGATAAGAATGGTGCTATATTTGTAGCATAGTCAACATAAAATCTTACGGGGATACCGTCTGGGCCAGATGCCTTCCTGGCGTCTAAGGATCTTAACTGTTTTACAATCCCAGATACACGAAACACTATGTCAGCCATCCTTTCGTTTGTTCGATAACTGAAAGGGGGAATGGTGTTGCAGTCCTCTACCGCAAACGAATTTTTGAAGGCTAGGTTTAGAATTTCGGCCTTCTGTTTATCATCATCAGTTACATTACCCATACTGTCAGTAATAGAAGGTACTGAATTATTTGTAGCGTTCATAGATTGTACGTACGACCAAAATTTTTTGGGTTTATTTTTAGAATCTGCAGGTAAAATATTGCTTTCAAATTCGTTAAAAGAATCTCTCATTGTCCTTCTGACAGCTGCTTTCATTTCGCATAACTTCTGTTTGTCAGCGGGGCAGTGACTACGTTTAAAACGACAGTGCAAAATTGTCTGTTTTCTCAGCAACTTCCTAATATGTTTGTTGTACCAAGGTGGATCCTTTCCCTCCCCTATACTTTTGCTAGGCACATACTTCTCTAGCACATGGTGGACAGTACCTTTAAATTCCGACCAAAGATGCTCAATATCTTTGCTTCCCGCGGTGAATGCTTGGAGCTGACTATGAAGATATTCATTTATGATACTTTTATTTGATTTCCCAAACAAGAAAACTCTACACTGTTTCTTTGGATTTTTTGCAACTTGCACTGACATAGAAGCCACAACGAAATTATGGTAGCTAATACCTTCTTCTAGATTAACTTTCTCAAAAAGATCAGATCTGTTTGTCACCAAGATATCTAATATCTTCCCATCTCGAGTTGATTTTCTGACCAATTGCTCAAGGCTGTATGTTGAGAGCGCTCCTAGAATAACATCACACGAATCTTTGCTTCTGCCCCTTGTGATAAACGTGTAGTTCTCCCAGTCAATGGATGCTAGATTAAAGTCTCCACCTATAACTAATGGATAATTTGGACATTTACTTCCTACGTACCCAAGACTTTTCCTGAAACGTTCTGTGGCGTTTTTTGCGGATGGTGGTGGTAGATCAGCTTTAAATAATATGCGTCGTACAATACAGACTAGACAGGAAAATCACTCTGCTCTGGACCAAAGAAACACTGTACAATAAATTCTCAAAATAATGAAAAAAGTACTATAAAGATTCTCGTGAACGTATTTGATAGTTCTGTAGAACGGAGGCTGTGGACACGTCTGCAGAACTGTAATTACAGAAACTGTTGAACAAATTGTCCATATTACCATTAAGATGATTAGCAGCAATCCATAACCGCAACAACTTCGCGTCTCATCACAGTGTATTACTCTGTATATATCGAGCACTAACGCTGTCTCGCGTCAATAAACAACAGCTCTCTCAAGAAGTACTTCATATGCTTCAGTCAATTGAATTTTAAGACGTACGTCTCTGAGCTCAACAAAGTTAACTCGGACCAGCAAATTCGTAGAAGCTGGACAAAAGCCGCTATTGACATATCGGAAATTTTTTTGTGAAATATATGTTTTCAAGGAATGTATATCTGCAATCAACCTATAGGTAACAGTTTACAAGCGCTTTCTACACTGTTAGAACCTGGACATTTGGAGCATAAGTCATCTCTTGGATTTCAAAGCTCATAGGGATCTGAGCAACCAAATTAACGACAAACTATTTACTAGTGAAATGCTTACACTCTTTTAAGACGAATTTCACCGTACCGCGAGCGACATCTCAAAAACAAACGATTTTTTTTTGACAATGAAGGACATATCTACAGCTGTCAGCGTCACCGTAACTAGAGTCTAAATTGTCAGATTTGGTTCGCAATCAAACGTACCGCTCCTATTACGTGTTAATATCATCTGTTGAAAAATTAAAACTGCCTGCAGAAGTGTCAGAACTACTCAGTGAGACTGCATCTACCACACAAGCTATGAAATACAAAGGAAATATTGAAATAAACAACGCTTGAATTATAACTGACTCCGAGAGTTTTCCTAACAATGTGAATAACGTGATATGACGTCTAGTTGATATTAAGTGGATATAATAACCGAACATCTTCAAGCAAGAGGAGCAGGACAGTGCCCTAACTTCGTACCGCTAAAAAGAAATACAGGTACTACACACAATGACATGGTGGAACAATTTGCAAAAGAAGCAGCTTAAACTGCCCATTTAGTGACACTGAAAACCTCCTGTACGGATATTGGAGCGGATATTGGCAGTCGTGCAATTCATCTACGCCAACATTAATATAACACTTCGAAAATCAGGAGACGATATTTGTGCACCTGTATAAAACCCTTTACTTCCAAAGGAGAGTGGCATTCCAACTATACAATGCTCAGAAACATTATTACATCCGTCGTCCGCATATGGTTTCACCACAGCTAGTCCTCAAACCATTTCAACAAAAGAAGGGTGTCAGAGGCCTTAGTATGCCAAAGTGATGAGACATCCCTCTTTCTCTGTCCATCTCCTCCTACCCCCTCTCTGTGTCATCTTCGTCTTCCTTCCGTCTCTGTCTACCTCCTTCTCTTCATTTATCTATCCACCTCCTCTCCTTCCTCTGGCCATCTCCTCACCTTATCTCTGTCCATCTCCTCCTCCACTCTCTCTCTCTCTATCCAGCCCTCCTCGTAATATCTCTGTCCAGCTCCTCATCGCCCTCTATCTGTCTATCTCTTCGTCTCCTTTCTTTCTATCCATCTCCTCCTCCTCCCTTCCCCCCTCCTCTGTCCAACACAAACACAATGTTATCACCACTAACCCAATAGGAGATTGATAGTTCCTACCTGCACAGTATATCTTTCGAGAAACTAAGTACCAAATTTGGTTCAAATCGATCCTGGGGTTTAAGAAGGAGATTTCTGCCCGTTGCCTGAGCCATGTGGGCACGTGTCACATATACACTCTTCATTCACATTAATGTGACATTTTGTGAGAAGCCTGACCTTTTGCACTGCGGGTTAGTGCGAGACGAGCAAGAAGAGAGTCAGTGAACTTCTGGAAGGTGTCAACACGGATGTTGAGCCATGCCGACGTCTCTTCCGTGGCCAGCTGCGCTAGGTCTCTCGGCTGAGGATCCGTGGCGCGAACAGCCTGATCGAGGTGGTCGCACAGATTTTAGATTTGGCCTAAATCCGGGGAGTACGGTCAACTCATCCTGGTGCTCTACGAACCACGCACGTATTCAGCGAGCTGTGTGACGCGTAGTATTTTCCTGCTGGTAGATAGCATCGTGCCGAGGAAAAAAGCTGCATATAGGGCTGGACATGGTTCCCAAGGCTAGATGCTTGCTTGTGTTGGTCCATTGTGCCTTCCAGAATGACGAGATCACCTGGAGAATGCCTCCAGCCTGGACCCTTCTCACGATTGCTGCAGATTGTTTACTTTCAGACGTTTCGCGCCGTACACTCCAACGGCCAAGCGTAAAACCTGATTCGAGCGAAAATGCCGCATGTTACCACTCACTGGACGTCCAGTTGCGGTATAGGCGTGCAAATGCCAAGCTTCGTCGCCGACGAATAGCAGTCAGCACGGGAGCACGAACCAGGCGTCTGCTGCCGAGCCCCTTACGTAGCAACGTTCGCTGAACGGTCGTTGAGGAGACACTGTTGGTAGCCATTTGCTTCACCTGGGCGGTGAGTTGCTCAACAGTTGCACGTCTCTTCGCCCGTACACATCCCTGCAGCCGTCGTTCACCCTGTCATCTATGGTCTGTGGCGTAACACAATTGTTCGGCATCAGTTTTGGATGGCGCCATTTTGTCGTCTACGGTAAACTTTAACCACGGAAACACGCGAGCAGTTTACAGGCTTAGCCGATTCGGAAAGGCTTTTAACGTGTGCTCGGAAGCCAGTTATCATTCTCTTCTAGTTCTCAGATAAATCACCCCGTTTTTACATTACGACAACGAATGTACTCTTTTCAGCCTCCCCCGACACGGTTTATATACCCTCCACTGCCACTGCTGCCACCTGCGGAATGTGAGTGATTATTGCACGTTAACGTTGAATGTAGGTGTAGTCACAGTAAGCTAAATGCACCGTGTATTGTTCTCGCTTCCCACGCCCGGGTTCCTGGGTTCGATTCCCGGCGGGGTCAGGGATTTTCTCTGCCTCGTGATGGCTGGGTGTTGTGTGCTGTCCTTAGGTTAGTTAGGTTTAAGTAGTTCTAAGTTCTAGGGGACTGATGACCATAGATGTTAAGTCCCATAGTGCTCAGAGCCATTTGAACCATTTGAGCACCGTGTATTTCACGTATACTCAACATATTTCACACATACTCGTCGACATTTTCACCCGTATCACTAAAGAATTTCGCGCTGCAGTTTCATTTTCACGCATCATAGTGTTCATATGTCATATCTTCTGAATTATTTGTCATAAAATGACATAATTCTCCAGGTACATTCAGTGCTATATGTGAATACCGTCTGCAAAATAGAGTTAGCAGGAAAGAAGTAATAAATTAAAACTCCTGCCTGAGGCGGCAGTTTTACTGCATGAACAGCGAAAATGTAGTTAGCAATAAACTTCTTCATTTCATCGTCTTGTGGGGAGTGTTAGCGGGAAAAAGTTTCGTAAAGGTGTGACATCATGTGTAACGTTTGTTGCAAGTCACTAAGTGCTCTCATTCTCAAATACTGGATGAATACGCCGCTTTTTGACCCCCACCCCTTTTGGAGGTACGTGGTTCTTATACCCACATTTTCTCTTTCCAAAAAGCAAGTAATATGTGTACAACGTTTGACTGAAATCGATACAGTGGTTTAGAAGGAGATGAGGAGCGTAATTGAAGATTACAGAAGAAATTTCTCAACCATTTCTTATAAAAGCAGGCTTAAGAGGAGGTGACTTGGTTCAAATGGCTCTGAGCAGTATGGGACTTAACATCGGAGGTCATCAGTCCCCTAGAACTTAGAACTACTTAAACTTAACTAACCTAAGGACATCATACACATCCATGTCCGAGGCAGGATTCGAACCTGCGACTGTAGCGGTCGCGCGGTTCCAGACTGAAGCGCCTAGAACCGCTCGGCCACCAGCAGAAGGTGACTGGCTATCACCATTACTGTTCAACTGTGCACTGGATTATGTAATGAGAGCAAGGATAACCCAAAGAACAACAGAATTGGAAGTTCTAAAACTGATATAAGTTTGAACTGCTTGGGATTTGCTGATGATCTTGGTCTCCTAGCCAAGAATGTTCAAGAAATCAGGCAACAAGTTAAATCAGTACAAGAAATAGCACAGAAAATTGGCCTCTGTATATCGTTTGAAAAACTGAGATAATGCTAACTGACGCACCACTTGCAAATAAAATTACGATAGGAGAACAATAAATCGAAACAGTTGATGAATTCAGATATGTAGGTGAAATCGTAACTTACAGTCTAAATGAGAAACAATCATGGTAAAATAGAATAAAAAACTGACAAAGCAAATTAAATTACTAAAAGCACATACAACAAAAAAGCCTATCGATAAATGAAAAATTAAAAAAAATAAAGAACAGTTACGCAACCATAAATAACTTACGCAGTTGAGACCATCTTCCAAACAATTAATACAGCAGAAATTCGCAAAATACTAATGGCAGAAGGAAGAAGAATCAGGACATGCACAAATAAATAGTATCGGGCAAATGGTCACTGGAAAACAGCTTCAAATGAAACAGTGTACAAGGAAATAGAACCAATAACGGGCATGATCAGGAAGAAACATATCTCATTCTTTGGATATCTGATGAGTACACCAGAATTAGTAAGGGCATAGTAGAAGAACTGTAGAATAGTAAGAGCAACATTAAATGGATTAAAGAAATCAGGAAAGAGGTAAGAGAAATCCAAAATACAGCAGATGACGTTAGAAAAACAAAACAGAGAAAATCAGAATACTTCAAGACACACAAACCAGACTACAAACGAAGATCAGTAAAAGGGCTACAGAAAGAGAGATCTCAAACGAAGATAGAAAGACAATATCTGAAGGAACAAAGAAGCATTGGCAGACTGAAGAGCAAAACACCATTCATGTAATAATAAATTTTAATAATCCTTTTACAGCTCCAGTGATGCTTAACTGCTTTATTGAATTATTATTTATAAACCTTTGTATAACTAACTAGAGTGATCCAATGAAGGCCGTAAATTAAATAAACAAAGAGGAACTAGCACTGCCACACTCTCATCTCCTATTATGAAGTCGGCCGGAGTGGCCGTGCGGTTCTAGGCGCTACAGTCTGGAGCCGAGCGACTGCTCCGGTCTCAGGTTCGAATCCTGCCTCGGGCATGGATGTGTGTGATGTCCTTAGGTTAGTTAGGTTTAAGTAGTTCTAAGTTCTAGGCGACTGATGACCTTAGAAGTTAAGTCGCATAGTGCTCAGAGCCAGCCTATTATGATTGATCGCTTGTAGCTACAACAAATAACAGTTGGTATTTTCTGTGTGTCAGAATAAAAAGAGGAACAAGTAGTGTCTTCGACTTGCCTCTCATTTTTGTGTGTGTACTGTGACAACAAGCTGCAAGCAGTGTACTCATTTTTTGTAGTAGAAGGGAGGAGGCAGGAGCTTGAATAGTGTCAGCAAAGTTGTCCAAGATCTGCCATTCTGTTTGGCAAAGCAGTATCTCCGTAACATCGAGTATTCTGTTCCGATTCAATTGGTGCCTATCGGTATAAGCAACATCAGCGTACAGTGGACATGCCAGATAGTATATTCTGGCGTATCTTTCTCACCACAGACACTCTCGGAGCTCTGTCTTCTACCAATTTGATGCCAGCAGGCGCCGTAGTGTCCATGACCAGCCAAGAAGTGTGTCAGGCTTCTTGAAAGATTCAGGTGCTTCATTCCCAGTGTCTATTTCAGATTTAGCAGAAAATCATAGGTGCTCATCGCTGACTGGGCATCATCCCATGGTTTCTGCCGTAGCTGGAGGATCTGATTTTGAAATTCCTGCTTGCTTGTGGTCCGTATTCCTATTAACTTCAGCGCTCCATGATATTATTCTTTATTCAGCCACTACATCGCCACTGTTTTCCGTATCTGGAGACCAAGAGGGCGCATTCCAAGTATTATTTACAACACCTCAACTAACACAGTGCCAAAAGCCCCCGTCGGGTGAAGAAGTATTACTCGATGCACCCTGTTAACAACCCATGCTAGTGTTACGAGCAAAAGACTGTAGGTCCAAGCACTCGCACAGTATCCCATGATTGCAATTAAGATAGCGCTATAATACGTTCTTATTTTTTACGTTTGCAGCTTGTAATCGTAGCTGGAGAGAATAATAATTTTGTTCATCATGTTCCTGGCTCTCTTGCTCATTTCTTCAGTTTGCCACCATAATGTCGTTCGTCCAAGAAGTCGCCTAACTATCTGGTGATGGAATTTCTCAATAGGAGGATGAGGAGCTACACGTGTGGAAATGCCCTCATTGTAATCTTCTGGGTAACTGTGGGCTGTGTATGAGAGTAAAAAACGTTATGTCTTTTAAGTGTAGGTGAACAGGGCACCATATTAGGGACTGCAATGAAGGTGCGTGGTATGTACAGAGAAAATGCAGAGTTCCAGTGGTCAACAAAAGGGAAACTAAGAGTCAAACACGAAGAAGTTGCGTGTTACTACGACGAAATGGCGAAAAGGTAGGGTCGTAGACTGCGAAGCAAATGAAGAAATTAAGATGGCATAATGCTACGAATTAGGAAAAGGATTGTGATTACAAATAGATATTGAGGTACGTATAAGGCTTATAAAGGAAGAAAAGTTCGCAAAAGGAGCAGCAATTAGCAGGGAAGGTGCCCATAGACTGAGGGGCGTCACTCAAGATGCAATAATTCTGCTGCTAATAGTGACAGAGACGGAAGCAATGCAACAAGCTTATAGAAAAATCGCGTGTTGGTCAGCAGCCACGATTAATGGAACATGACGAGTAATGAAAGATGGCATGTTTTGAGACAGTCTGTGAGTCGGACTACAAAGAAAATGGAAATAAACAGAAACAGTAGATGACGTAGAGGATCTACGAATAAGATGGTAAGTCCCACATGAAACGGAGATAATATGAAATAATGCACATCATGGGATGACGAAGAAAAAGGTAAGGTATGCAAATCAAAGGCAAGTCGTGAGATGCACGGCACCAGAAACTGACGTGAAAATAGGTCCTACGGAAGAAAAAATTTAAAGTGTATGTGTAGAAAAAGAAATGAATCACATAACAAAAAAGAACTGATTACTCCTAAACAGGACGTAATGTAAGGCGTGTATTATGCTGAATCTATGGTGTATATACAGCAAGGGAAATGTATTCTCACGGTACTGAATACATGTGAGGCCAAATGTGATCTGAATGCAGTGTAAGTACTAAGTGAACCAATAGAGAAAATGAGATCAGTACAGACAGAACAGAAGGCAACGAATGGTATGAACACAAATCACATCCCCTGGATACAGAAGGAGTCGGAACTAATAATTTGAATAAATAGAGCAATGCGAACTGGAGAAACTTTGTAGCACCTGTTGCGACGTATGTCGTACGTCCGACCTTTGTATCTGCACAGTGCATGTATTAATTTGTGCAAACTTAGCTTACCACTTAGCGCGCAAATGGACAAGACATCTGAACTGTCGTCTCAATTCCAGGATGTCAAACAGACATTTTAAGTAAATGTGACCCTGACCCTGTAAGGCAGCTAATATCAGGTGCGGATCGTAACGAAAATCATCAGAAATGCTGCTGTCATGTACCTAGAATGCATGAATTAATAAAAGTGAAAGTTTGGGGACTATTCTAGAAAGACAACACAGCTATTCCCTTTTTTATTCTGCATATAATTTATCAACTGTTGGTTTCAGGGGTCAAGTGATAGACAACAATCATGTTCAATTACTTGACACTCAATAACAAAATATTTAGTTCTTCTACATATTGAAATTACGATTAATAAAATCGTTATCTCTACATATGAAAATTTTTTATCACAGGAAAGAATGATTATTAAAAAGCCTCATCAGTTCATTTAAATCTACGTTGTCGTAGCTGGTCAGTGCACTGAGTTGGTGGAGAATAAAATTACTTTTGAAACAATAAAAAAACTCTCATGTACTCAATGTGAGAGTAGGTTAATATCCTAGCTTTTGATATTCAATGGTCAAAGCGCACGCAAGCTGGAGTGAGCAAAATGTAGACTGGACGTTCACTGTGGCCCAATGCAGAATGGTACTGTACCAAGCGGCATCTGCAACGACGTTGTCTCCGTGCTGGATCTGAAACGATAATTCCCTACTCACTCAGTCGCAAGTTCCTGCGTTCCACAGAATGTTAATCTTTCCCTAGTCGAATTAATGGCTATTTCCCCCTCGCTATGGGTTGGAGCAACGTGCACAATTTCTTTGCCCGCAAAAATTCCCGCAGAAATACGTAACTACTGCTTTACTATCTGTCGCCACGATACGTGAAGTGTATCGTCCTCACTTCGAAGAAAGCAAAGCTCTCAACGCCCTCGCTTATTTCCACTCACTTGTGCAGTCTGCCATGAGAAGAGAGAGAGAGAGAGAGAGAGAGAGAGAGAGCTAGAAATTTTAGGCCTCAAAATGCTTTTATATAATGAGGATCTCCCCACCGTGTCGCATCTGCGTCGCCAAGTATGGCTTCAGCTAATCACCGTCTCGCTAGAGGTGAATACATTTTTATTTTTCTTGCTGGGTCTCAGCCTAGCCCTGTTAATGACGTGCCGCCACTTACCCCCGGTCCCAGCCTTATTTACCTTAAAAGGAATAATGTTTGGCCTTATCCATTTCTGCTCTGAAGCTCGCCGTTCTCTTGCTAAATGGGAGTTTCATGATATCATTAACCACCTGCTCGATTCGTCTCCAAAATGCGTTTCACTTTAACTTGTTTGTTCATGTCACTCCATATACTGGTAGAAATTGTTTTGTTAGTACATGAGATTAACTGCAATTGAATTTTGTTGATATAATAAAATTATTATTTTCTGAGAATCTCGTATTGTATCGTCCTGTCATTATTTATCAAGCTCATGTAAGGTCCGTGACATTCGGACGCATTACACGTATGTCATCTAAGTGTAGACAAACTGTCATACGCGAATTTGGTAATACATGAACTCCCTACATTGCAAGAACACAAAGGAAGGTTTGCGACTGTAAAATTATTATTTTCTGAGGATCTCGTATTGTATCGTCCTGTCATTATTTATCAAGCTCATGTAAGGTCCGTGACATTCGGACGCATTACACGTATGTCATCTAAGTGTAGACAAACTGTCATACGCGAATTTGGTAATACATGAACTCCCTACATTGCAAGAACACAAAGGAAAGTTTGCGACTGTATATCTGTATAAAACACCAGAAGCACAAAAGGAGGTATTACAGGAGCGAATTGAGAAAACGGTTAATGAGGATATATAATCGTCGCAAGTTAGAATCCATGGAATACATCTGTTACTGGGGAATGATTAGAAAGTATATAGGCCTATATTGTTCGAGCTATTTTTCACAAATGGAAACGTGAGTGTTTGACACACGTTTATTTGCACTGTTAGAATCCATGAAATATATCTGTTGCTGTGGAAGAATTAGAATGTATATATAGTGTTCGAGCTATTTTTCACAAGTGGAAACGTGAGTGTTTGACACACGTTTGTCTGCGCTTTCCTCGTTGTCGTAACTACGATCAACGTCCTAACCCACATCCAAATTCCGTTCTGCTCTCAGAACTCAAATCTTTGTCCATGTGAATCGACTAACTGCAACTTCATACACATTACATTTACGTTTAGGCTCATAATCAGAGGGTGCTGATTTTCGACTTTTTCTTGCCGTGGTTAATAATAGATTCGCTACGTTTGCATGCCGAACTATGCTTGTAAATATGTTGTCATATGTTGTCGGTTTGCTTACAGGTATTCCGTTACCGTGAGCTGTAGAAGCAAAACCCAGTTCCCTTTGTTTAGGGGAGCAAGTAATTTAGAAGTCCTGATGTGGAAGTGATCTCAGAGGATATTTTGCTCCCCTTTCCTTAGCTACTACTTTATGTTGTATACAGATACTGCATTTATATCATTTTCATCAACATGTGACATATAATATCTAATTATTGACAATTACAAATTAGGAAAATTTACATATGCCTCTAATTCCTGTGCAATACGAAACATGTGGGTAAAGCATTTTCGATTGTAATGACGCTCTTCATATTATATTTTTCAGCAGCTTGTTCAAATTAACTGTATAGATGAACCTCCGACATCTCACGAAACTAATGTGACAACCCTACAAAGGAATTGTAAGTAGGCTGTTTAGGTTTTTTTATTGGTAACGCCACCTCTGTATAAAAAGCACTGGCTGTGCTGTGTGCAGTCTGTGGCTGCTTTGCATTGTTGTAATACTCGCCATTGTAGTGTTAGGCAGCTGGCTCTGAACAGCGCGTAGCGTTGCGCAGTTGGAGGTGAGCCGCCAGCAGTGGTGGATGTGGGGAGAGAGATGGCGGAGTTTTGAAATTTGTCATGAACTGCTATATATATTATGACTATTGAGGTAAATACATTGTTTGTTCTCTATCAAAATCTTTCATTTGCTAACTATGCCTACCAGTAGTTAGTGCCTTCAGTACTTTGAATCTTTTATTTAGCTGGCAGTAGTGGCGCTCGCTGTATTGCAGTAGCTTGAGTAGCGAAGATTTTTGTGAGGTAAGTGATTTGTGAAAGGTATAGTTTAATGTTAGTCAGTGCCATTCTTTCGTAGGGATTTTTTGAAAGTCAGATTGCGTTGCGCTAAAAATATTGTGTTTCAGCTTAAGCACAGTCTTGTATAATTGTTAAATAGGGGACGTTTCATATGTCGACCCTTAGCCGAGGATACCTCACTGGAATATTCTGAATTTTTTCTTGTAGTTTGTGTAATTAGTGTAGCTTTTGTTTATTGCTAGCGCGTAATTATAGAGAGAATTTCCTCTGTAGTTGTAGTTTTTCATTGTTGTACAGTAATGCAGTTGTGGCATGCATGTAGATTTGCAGCAAGTATTTCGCAGCTGCGCTTGCAATTAACTAGATATTATTTTCAGTGCTATGTTAATGTGTTCCCCTATTTTTGCTCTTCAAATTGTGTTTTTCTGTGTTGTCGTGTGAAATATTGTGACAATAATGGCGTGTGAAAAACGTAACACTAGGCTCCAAAGTAAATTGAGAAATGACAGCGAAGACGAAAGCAGTGTGTTAGCGCCACCGTGTAATGAATTAACTAATGTTCAATTTGGTAATTGTGCATAAGGAAATGGAGCGGGCGGCAAACAATGGCGTAGGCAGTGAAACAGGTAGTGAACAGGGAAGCATTATCGATCGATCGGTCGGCAACAGCTCGTCTCAGGAATACGAAATGCCAGGACACAATCTTGCAAATACTGCAGATTCAGGTTTTGGGGCCTCACCGTTTTCTCAAATAAGTCAAAACACATTTTCTGCTTGTCAAAATGTGAATGCTGTCGGTGCAAATGCACTGCCGAAATGCATAGAGGAACAGATTCCAGACACTAATACATTATTACTGCAATTAATGCAGCAAATGAAACAAAATCAGAGACAAACACAGCAACAGTTAGACACAATGGAACAAAATCTTCAAAAGTTAGACACAATGGAACTAAATCTTCAAAAGTTAGACACAATGGAACTAAATCTTCAAAAGTTAGATACAATGGAACAACACCGAAGACAAACACAGCAACAGTTAGACGCAATGGAACAAAATCTTCAAAAGTTAGACACCACACTTGAACAAACACGTGAAGATTTAACTACTGAGTTACATAAAATCGAATCGAAATGTCAAAAAGTCTGTAATGACGTAAAAACACAAATTTGTGAGCATTTTCAACCTATTTTTTCGCGTCATGAAAATGCATTACAGAATCATGAAGCAGCCATAAAAGAACTGCAAACTATTGTTCATGAAAATCACGACATTCTGCAAGCTAAAATTGACTCAGTTGCATCTACCGATTCGGTTATGCAACTTGCAAAAACTCAGGAAAACTTAAAGGACACAGTGGATACGATTTCAACACAAATGGACACTCTGAAACTTGGTTCAGAAAAACACACAGAAGAAATAATGTCACTAACAGATAAAGTAGCCGAACTTTCAGATCAGTTCACTAACTTACCTACAAAAAAGTAGATGATAATCTGAATGACACAAAACCGGTAGTCTTTAATGACACAGAAGAGAGCGAACAAATTAGGAAACTGAAACAAAATCTAAATCAAATTAATACGCAACACCAAAGAGAAATCCGGGAAGTACAAGATCAGCTGACACAGGTAATACAAGAATTACGTATTTCAGAGGACACTCGCGCTCCAACACGGGAAGAGGGACTTAGGAATACGGAAAAGCCGCAAAATAATAACACAGGGCATTTCGGAAGTTATGAAAGAAATTGGCAATGTGCACCGAATTTTGAGATGGAACGGCCGACACGACCTAACAATGACCGATATGCGACTCGCCGACACGATGATTTTGACTATAAGCTGTTCATTACTACACGTAAATTCAAAACATTTAAGAATTCTGGCAACGACATTCATCCACAAGCGTGGCTCCATCAATTCTCTCATTGTTTTCCTCCCAACTGGTCATTAGAGCACCGATTAGAATTTATGTGTGGCTACTTGGAGAATGAACCAGCTGTAAGAATGCGATCGGTCATTCACGATTGTCACAGTGAAGGAGAATTTTATCATGCCTTCCTCTCAGCGTATTGGTCTCAAGCTACACAAGACCGAGTAAAACATAGCATCATAATGATGAAACGTTTCGAACAATCTGAATTTTCCAGTCTTATGAAATATTTTGAAGACATGTTGCATAAGAATCAGTATCTTTCAAACCCATACAGCCCCTCAGAACTCATCCGCATTTGCTTAATGAAATTGCCTGAACATTTAAGAAATATTATTTTGGCAGGGCGTTGCAAAGACGACATTGAAGCTTTTCAGGGACTCCTACAAGAATTAGAAATTGACACAGACAGTCGCCGGATGCGAAAACAGGAAAACAAACACTACAGGTCACATATGTCACAATTCCGTGACGACAGAAACAATAACTGGACACGACAAGGCTATTCTTACAACGCAAATCGTGAACAAAACAGACACCACCAATATGACAACCACTGGCAGAGTAATAGTTACAGAGAAAGATCGCATTTCCGTAGTAATGAATATGACAGAGATAACCACATAAACAGACAATATGGGAACCAAAACAATTATTATCATGGGAGACAGAATAACTTCAGACGCAACAGTTCAGAGCGCAGTTAGGATTCAGGGAGAAATTCTCCACCACGTGACGGACAAGGAAGAAACTACGGAATCTACCGACATGACGACAGACGATATATTCGTAACGACAGACCTGAATTGCATCAGAACTGGCCGGATTTAAACAGGGCTGGGCCTTCTCGGCATGGTGAATTTGTAGAAGTTAGGTCTCCTAATCCCAATAACGATGCGCGCCAACAAAGGGACAGACAATGACTCGCACCGCAGGCAGCCGCATGCGCCGGCTGGTTCAGAGAAAAATAACATAGACGCTAACCTTGAGAAAAATTCCAGTATCCTTTACTGACGTATACCGCATGATAATTGCGTTGAAGTTGAAACTCAGTGTACTAGGAAGAGTAAAGGTTTACACCACATTTCACATATAAAACCGTTTATTGAAAGATAATCTGTTTTTTAACTTAGTCTTTGCCATAAAACTTTCACTTCACGCATTAGTACAATTTGTCACACTGAGAAACTGTTAACATGCAACAATTTTTTGAAGTTAACTATCCAGTCTAGAACCTAGGGAACATTTTTAAACAGAAATTACGAAGTCATTGTTATAGTGAACAGACGACACAGTGTTGTATTTGTACATTCTTGCTTGTTAGTTGCACGATTACGTAACGACTATAAGGCTCACATACTTAGAACATTTACCAGTACTGCTAAGGAGATTTTAATGCAACATTTTGGTTTACTTGAAATTTGGTGTATCATGAGGTAAGTACATTGGCTTCTGCAGAACTTAGCTTTCGGAGGACGATAACTACGACACTTCCACAGAGATTATCTTACAGCAAGACGCACATTTAGCGCTACAGGACACGTATTTGAGTGATTAATTTCGCACTTAAAACATGCATTTTTAAAGATATTTGAAGTACAATGATACAAGGGTTTTCCGTGATATATTTCATTCCATTGCTGTAATCTGTAACACCTGAGGGTATAATTACATTAATCCTCAGGGGGGTACACGCTCACTTTGTGTACCATGTGTTTGGCAAGCACAAGGAGCCCTAGCTAATATGGTATTTGCTTATACAACTTTACACATCGGTACCATATTTCTCTAACACACAAATTACACAGCTATCTGATCATTTAACTGAGAGAGACAAATATCAATTTTACTACATCAGTGACACATGTTTACACAATTACACAGTTGGATAACTTCACACTTATGAAACTGTATTTTGTCTGTACTTTGTGAACTGTTCATATTTTTTTGGAACCATTGTGATATCAAGAGAGCTTTGAATGAGATGTGGTATGGGATCGTGATTTTTAAAGTACGTTTGAGGTAGATGACACTTTTGAAATGAGCAGAGAAATTTTTTTAGGTTTTAAAATATTCAGAAAGCTACGACGATTTTGAGATGTGATTGATCTGTTATGATGTTATTATTACGACGACGATGTGTATTATGCTGCTGAGGTATGTTTGTGATCAATAAGCTGATGCTATATGAGGAATTTGATTATGCTATGTATTTATTATGATGAAGTATTGAAGAGGTGTCGACGAATATGTATATGAGCAATAAGGTAAGGAATAATGAGTAGTGGTTAGGGACTCTGACTTGTGAAAAAGGATGTTGGAAACCAAGAATCGTACTTTAAGAGTTATGAAATGTGTGTAAACGCATGAATGTATCACAATGCCAGCGAAAAATTTTAGGACTCTGTTATATCAATAGGATTTTGTTTCTACAGATTTGTAACCAAATTCTTGACCTGTGAAATTTTTTATATGAGACTGTCACTGTAGCGGAAACTGCTGTCGTAAATATTTCGGTAAGAAAGGTAAGTGACCTTGATGTAATGCGTCTTGAGCGGCCACGTGTGGCAGCCACCTGGAGAAACAGCCATTAGGTGGAGAAAAAATAGGCCATTAACCTCGCTATTGACGTTCCTTTGTAGAAAGCATCACAAATACGACACGCTCATTACTTGGAAATATATCGTACTTTCTGATATTTACTGAAATGCCTAATGAAATGACAAGAAATAGTTTGTCTACACACCTGATTACGACTACTGTCTTTCTAGATGAGATATTTTTTTACTACTTATGAAATGTCACATGGCTATTGAACGATGTTCTTATGCTTTGCTTTGTACATAGTTGCTTATTTCATTTGATATCTAGTTTCTAGCTGCACTGCAGCATTGGTTAAAATAAAATTTTATAGATGTACTAATATAAATATTTTCTGTCTATAGATCGAGTAAATAATAATTTTTTTCAAAAAAATGAGGGAGCACAAAAAGACATTTACCTTCACAGGAACTGCATTCATAATTTTCTTTTCAACTACTTGGTAATATCTTTTGTAGAATTAGTTTTGTGGTGCACCACTTTAATGACATAGATATTAAGATGTGAATAGACATTTCCCTTTTTCTGCATTGTTGTCTTTAGTGTAGTATTTTTTCTGCTTGAGCTATGTCATGTTTAGGTATTTCATTTTCTGCTGCTGTTTGCAAGGCATAATGTTACTGAATTTGACTTTGTATTACGCTGTTAAGCCAGTTTTACTACTGATTTATTTTTCTTGTTTGCTGCTCATTGCCTTATATTAGTTGTAATTTATGCTGCTTGCTTGGCCTTTTGTATTTTTTTGTCATTGCTGTTTGTGTTAATTGTTTTGTGCTGCTGCATTGCCTCATCCCTTAGTTTAGCATCTGAGCTCAGTAGATTTAAGTTAGCTTAAGAGGGGGTAGACTATATAAGAAACTAACTATGATGAATTGGAAGAAATGCATTGAGAAGATATAAGAAAATGTTTTGGCCAAAAAAAAGGGTAGTGTACAGTGGAGAAAAACTATTTTGAAAGAGGATGTGAACAGAATACAGAAAGCCGGCCTAGATAGTACTTTTGGGAATAATGATGAACAAAGGGAGATCTCCATGCAAAATACTGCAGTAAAACAAACCCTGTCCTTTCCTTTTATGTCATCCCTCTATATGTTTGTGTACCCTTGTGTATTTGTGTTTTTCCTGTCTTCATGTGTTATCTGATGAGAGCTATGTTGTAGAATTTTCCTAATACTATGTTATTTACTTTGTAAAGATGTTGAGACATTATTTATTCTGTTTTGTTGCTCATATGTGAAGGTGATGTTTCAAAAGTTATTCTGATCTTTTATGTATTTACTTATGTCATAATTCCTGTAACACTGATGTATATGTTTATTTCTATTCTTTTGTAAAGCCCCTATTACTACAAATGTTATCCGTATTATTATGTTTTTAATGATGTGTTTTGTACCTTTGTTATTGTGTTCTTATGTTATAAAATTGTACTTGACACCAGTTCATCAAATTAAGTAACTTGTAAGTTACATTTCACTGCACACATTTCTGTTCGTCATAGCATATGGACAATATGTGAGAAGAAGGGACTGTTAGTGTTTGCACGTGTGTTAATAATTCAGCAAGGAACTGGATAACAGCATTGCTGGTTCTAAGGACAATTCCAAACACTTTGTGAGTGCACAAGTGGTGGTTATGGACTTGCTATATTATCTGCAAGACTCTTCATTGGTGATTGTGTACCTGCACAGTCACAACAGATGGCTGCTGGCCATCTCTACAAGGACTACAGTGGGTCTGCATCTTTGATGACCCACCAGTACCATTATGTCTACAAGGACTACAGTGGGTCTGCATCTTTGATGACCCACCAGTACCATTATGTCTACAAGGACTACAGTGGGTCTACATCTTTGATGATCCATCAATACCATTATTTCTGCAAGGACTGCAGTGGGTCTGCGCCTCTGGTGGCCCACCAATACCGTAATCTCTACCAGGACTGCAGTGGGTCTGCTCTGTGATGACCTACCAAACGATATTCTTCAAAACTTCGATTGACTCCGCTGTGGGTTTGCTCTGTTGTGGCCCATTACCTGTCAGCATGTCAAGAGTCAGCACTGTCTTTCCGTTGGAAGGACAACACTACTTCTTCAAGACTGCATGGAAATCCACTACTTCTGTGTGCAATTTCTTTTACTAATGAGACTTTGTGAAAAAAAAACTGTAATTACTATTATGATGAATGATCAGAACTATCTTTATGGACTGTGAGAAAATTTTAGCTTTTGACCAACATTGTATCAATAAGTGTGTGCATTTGATTTCTTTGTTATTGTAATTACGATTATGAAAAATTTTAACAAATATGTATTGCCCAGTGCCCAAAACAATTTGTAAAATTTTTTGTGGGGAGCATGGGGGCTATGTAAGTAGGCTGTTTAGGTTTTTTTATTGGTAACGCCACCTCTGTATGAAAAGCACTGGCTGTGCTGTGTGGAGTCTGTGGCTGCTTTGCATTGTTGTAATACTCGCCATTGTAGTGTTAGGCAGCTGGCTGTGAACAGCGAGTAGCGTTGCGCAGTTGGAGGTGAGCCGCCAGCAGTGGTAGATGTGGGGAGAGAGATGACGGAGTTTTGAAATTTGTCATGAACTGCTATATATATTATGACTATTGAGGTAAATACATTGTTTGTTCTCTATCAAAATCTTTCATTTGCTAACTATGCCTACCAGTAGTTAGTGCCTTCAGTACTTTGAATCTTTTATTTAGCTGGCAGTAGTGGCGCTCGCTGTATTGCAGTAGCTTGAGTAGCGAAGATTTTTGTGAGGTAAGTGATTTGTGAAAGGTATAGTTTAATGTTAGTCAGGGCTATTCTTTCGTAGGGATTTTTTAAAAGTCAGATTGCGTTGCGCTAAAAATATTGTGTTTCAGCTTAAGCACAGTCTTGTATAATTGTTAAATAGGGGACGTTTCAGAATTTTAACGGTAACCAGTTAGCTATGGGGTAACAATATTTTTAATGAAAACTGAACAGTAACAAGTCTGACTTTAACGATCTGGAGGCTACTAGAGAGGCGAGGAGATGAAACAGGGAATATATTCTACAAACCGGAAAACGAGCACAGATTTTTCGACCAGTCTACTTTACTACGTGTCGGCACACTAAAGCAATAAACGTCTTAGTAATCCATGGAGGTGTGTGGTTTTCGTCTCCAGTGGTAAGACAGCGTCCGAAATCGCTGGAGAAGAAGCGATCCTAGGCGAACAATAACGAATGTTGCCTACAAAAAGAAACCTGATGAGGGTGAGTCGTTCTTGGATAGCACATTCCGCAGAACAATTCCTCGCGGAAGGTAAATATCTCGACTTCGAGTTCCAGTCCAGCACACAGTTTCAATCTACCATGGGATTCAAATTAGCTCACACTTCCCTGCAGAGTAAAAATTCATCCTGGAGAAAAAACCTTAGGTCCTGGCTAAACGATTTCTCCGCATATCCTGTATTCCAGAAATGCTAGTACCGCTATATATGCAAGAGGTCTTCAGTGAAGTTTGGCAGATAGGGGATAAATACAGTTGTGGAGGCGGGTTATGGATCGTGCTTGGATAGCTCAGTCGGTAGAGCACTGGTTCGGGAATTGCAAAGGACTCAGGTTGGAGTTCCGGTCCGACACAAAGTTTTAATCTCCCAGGAAGCTTCACATCAGAGCACACTCTACTGCAGAGTGAAAACCCATTCTGGAACCAATCAACTAGGCTGTGGCTAAGTCGTGTATTATACTGTGTCTACCATTTCTGATACTTACCAGAATGAGGTTTCTGCAATATCTATTATTAATTCGTCGTCTCCGTAACATTATAGTTTGATTTTACTTTTTTTCGTTGCAATTAGGCGATTCGGACTGCACACGCGAACTTTACTTTCGCAGGGTAACTGAACATCGCAGCCAATCAGTCGGACAGGTATCTGATGGCACAATTAAAATAAAAACAACTCTGAGACACTCTTAGCCTGTTAGCTGCTTTACAGAGTACCAAAGAAGTGGAAAAAACAATAATTAATAAAACAGCTACGTATGGCAGTCCAACACGCCACTTGCGCTGGGAGACCAGATAATTTTACAGCCAACTTATAAACAGATCCGAGATGGTTAAAAACGGTAGTTGAATCATACAAAACTATAAACAAAGGTGCAACACGTGCGCACACTAAACAGAGAGGTCTTAAAAGTCGAAAACACTTCAAAATCGTGCGCGACTTTAGACTTTCTCGGTGAATCTCGATGATGAAGTCTTCTCGGATTATCAGCCGAGTCTAGGCGTCGTTCTGGCTTAGAACTACGTCTTGACTCGGCTGATAGCCCGAGAAGACTTCATCAACTTCAAAATCGTGTTTAACATATTTATTTAATGTATTGATCCAAGGAAACTGCTACAAAAATGAATGAATCGAATCGTATCTGGCAAAGATACACGATATGTATTGATCCAAGGAAACTGCTACAAAAATAAATGAATCGAATCGTATCTGGCAAAGATTTAAAAAAGGTTCTAGAGCATTTTGGAGTAAAGACAGATTGAATGAATATTAGGGTTTAACGTCCCTTCCCCAATGAGGGTGTGCTGAAGAAGGAAATGGATCACGACCTTTTCAAAGGAAATATTTGGGATTAATGTAAATTATGGAAAAATAAATCTGGAAAGCTGCACGTGGGACTGAACCCTAGTTCTCCCACATACGAGCCCTGTATCTCAATCCTGGACGATAATAAAAATTACAAGGTAATTATTGTGAGCAATCAGTTCACACAGTATCTGCATCTTCGAGACACGAAATTGTCGATAATTAGCCATAAAACTAAGAGAAAGCCGCAATCGTTACATTAACTCCAGTTGCAACTTCTTAACAAACTACGAAGGGTGTGGATGTGTGCTAGGGATTTAGAGGAGCTCACCGTAGAATATCTTTCACAAAACCTCATGAGAGCTCTCACTAAACAAGCAAACACCTTTGCGCTGTTGGCCAGTCCAGAATCTTGAGGGGAGTTGTGATCCAGGGCTTGTTTGTTTTGTCCCGCAGAGCTTCCCTGTACCTGCGTCCTGCTCCTTATCTCCCCATCTGTTTATCTGGGAACGCAAACACTTGACGGTTATACGCACAATAATGTATACATGCAAGCTGTACTCAATTTTGTCTCTAGAAATGGGATCGGAACGTATTGCAGAGTCTTTTTATTAGTATATTTAAGTAGTGCCCATCATATTACTCAAACTAGGAAAGCTTGTGTCACCTATGTGCAAGAATGTGTTGATTACGGTGTATTTATGCGTTTTGTAAGAACGAAAAAAGAATTTAAAAATTAAAATGGAAGTTATATCATTTTTCCATTTATAGCGCTTGGAAGATATTTCAGTTCCAAAAGTTGTAATGAATATCACAAACAAGGGTTCTCTTTCACTTATTATTACTTAGAGGAGCTCACCGTAGAATATCTTTCACAAAACCTCATGAGAGCTCTCACTAAACAAGCAAACACCTTTGCGCTTAATGTAGATTCACTGTTAAGCCACTCGACGGGAGGCCCTAGCCACACGACATTTCCATTTTACTGTTAAGCCCATAAGCGACAGAATATGTTTCTACTGGCGTATTTTATTTTATATTTTTTTTTCCAAAACGCACTTACGTATTACAAGTGATAAACAATTATATTTGGTTTGTATCTAGCTCCTATGAACTTTGAAAATTAGGTGCGTTTATGCACTCACCCCATGGAAACAAATCAACAGTTTTTTGTGGAGCATGCACAAAAATATTTCGATGATGCTTCAGGTGAAGCATTGTCCTGGTGTAATGCGATCGATCTTCTGTACAGGGAGTTTCATTTAGATAAATTTGACGCGGATGAGGTCGATGGGTTTGTTTCCTTTGGGAAACATTAAAATACACTACACTTGTTTTCAATACGTAGTGACTGATGCGCGATTTAAAACCACTGATATACTGGAGGGGCGAGTAATTATTAGAATGCTTCTTTTCATTGACAATGTGGTTTTCTCTACGTTTGGAATGAACTACGGCATCTGTCTTGTGTTCTAAATATGACTGGTGACGACCGAAATAGATAGTTTCGTACTGAAAATATCTGATTGTGCCCGAAAACGATACTTAGAATATTTCGGTGTACTATTTACACCAGAAAGTGACACAGTGCATACTTTAACAAAAAACACGTATGTGTCAGTTAAAATTATTTTTTAACACGTTAATCTACCTACTTTTATTCCCTTTGGACGTCCAAATTGCCTTCTCTCGAATTATTCATATTTCAGTTTTCAAAATACATGCCACACTAATAGTGATTCTGAGAAATCTTCTCCACGACAACGGACATTCGATAATTAAAGAGACAAATTTACCTAAAGAAAACTGTGTACTTGTACAAAATGAAACTTTCACTACTTCCCAACTTTATCCCCACTAACATTAATATACTTATCCCAACGATGAACTAGATTTTTTATATCAGATGCAAAGCAGCACATGCCTAGTTGTTTGAACCACTCCTGAACAAATTCTTTGACCTCTTCACTGTCGCTGAACTCTTTTCTACGTAATGTCGCCATGAATGGACCAAAAGAATGAAAATCCAAGGGAGCCAAATCTCGACTGAATAAAGGATGAGGTAGTGTCAGAAGTGTTGTCATTTCTGTAACAAATGGGTCCGCTTTTCTAGTATAGCAAAATCACCAGTAAGATGATAATCCCCTGCTCCTCCACGTAGCACAACAGGTAGCGAGGTCATCGAACCACCGTGTCGTTTCTGGAACAAAGGTGTCCATTGTTCCAGTACAGCAAGGTCACAGATAGAATAAGCTCCCACTCCCTTCCTTTCCCCAAGAGCATGAGATGAGGCTACCAAACCACAGGGCCGTGACTGGGGCAAACAGATTTTGTGCATGTATGCTTAGGTCAATGGGACAATAGGGATCAAGTACCCGCTCCGTACTTCTTAAATATCCCAGTTACGTGAATTTCATCATTGAAAAAAATGGTTCAGATGGCTCTGAGCACTAAGGGACTTAACTGCTGAGGTCATCAGTCCCCTAGAGCTTAGAACTACTTAAACCTAACTAACCTAAGGACATGACACACGTCCATGCCCGAGGCAGGATTGGAACCTGCGATCGTAGCGGTCTCGCGGTTCCAGACTGTACCGTTCATCACTCATTCGAGGTCTGTAACCAGCGGTGAATTGTGAGTTAAAGAGCATTTCGCTCTCATTTAAGTGTATGACCGAAAGAGTCAGCCTTCAAGAACTGTGAAATGAACCCTTTCGTCCAGGACCGTATGCTCCAAAGAGCGCAAATTCGCCACGAGATGGGGAAACCGTCTATTGTGCTGAATGAGGCCTAAGTGAGGTAGTGTGCCAGTGAGAGAAATGAGAACGAACCTACGTCATAGGGAAACCCCATAGAAGCTATTTGTAGACAAGGAGACGTTGTTGTTCTTGTTGTGGTCTTCAGTCCTGAGACTGGTTTGATGCAGCTCTCCACGCTACTCTATCCTGTGCAAGCTTCTTCATCTCCAAGTACTTACTAAAACCTACATCCTTCTGAATCTGCTTAGTGTATTTATCTCTTGGTCTCCCTCTCTTCCAGTGCCAAATTTGTGATCCCTTGATGCCTCAGAACATGTCCTACCAACCGGTCCCTTCTTCTAGTCAAGTTGTGCCACAAACTCCTCTTCTCCCCAATTCTATTAAATACCTCCTCATTAGTTATGTGATCTACCCATCTAATCTTCATCCTTCTTCTGTAGCATTACATTTCGAAAGCTTCTATTCTCTTCTTGTCCAAACTATTTATCGTCCATGTTTCACTTTCATACATGGCTACACTCCATACAAATACTTTCAGAAACGACTTCCTGACACTTAAATCTATACTCGATGTTAACAAATTTCTCTTCTTCAGAAACGCTTTCCTTGCCATTGCCAGTCTACATTTTATATCATCTCTACTTCGACCATCATCAGTTATTTTGCTCCCAAAATAGCAAAACGCCTTTACTACTTTAAGTGTTTCATTTCCTAATCTAATTGCCTCAACATCACCTGACTTAACTTGACTACATTCCATTATCATCGATTTGCTTTTGTTGATGTTTATGTTATACCCTCCTTTCAAGACACTGTCCATTCCGTTCAACTGCTCTTCCAGGTCCTTTGCTGTCTCTGACAGAATTACAATGCCATCTGCGAACCTCAAAGTTTTTATTTCTTCTCCATGGATTTTAATACGTACTCCGAATTTTTCTTTTGTGTCCTTTACTGCTTGCTCAATATACAGATTTAATAACATCGCGGATAGGCTACAACCTTGTATCACGCCCTTCCCAACCATTGATTCCCTTTCATGCCCCTCGACTCTTGTAACTGCCATCTAGTTTATGTACAAATTGTAAATAGCCTTTCACTCCCTGTATTTCACCCCTGCCACCTTCAGAATTTGAAAGAGAGTATTCCAATTAACATTGTCAAAAGCTTTCTCTAAGTCTACAAATGCTAGAAACGTAAGTTTGTCTTTCCTTAATCTTTCTTCTAAGATAAGTCGTAACGTCAGTATTGCCTCACGTGTTCCAAAATTTCTACGGAATCCAAACTGATCTTCCTCGAGGTCGGCTTCTACCAGTTTTTTCATTCGTCTGTAAAGAATTCGCGTTATCATTTTGCTGCTGTGACTTATTAAAATGATAGTTCGTTAATTTTGATATCTGTCAACACAGTTGCTTTCTTTGGGATTGGAATTATTATATTCTTCTTGAAATCTAAGGGTATTTCGCCTGTATCATACATCTTGCTCACCAGATGGAAGAGTTTTGTCAGGTCTGGCTCTCCCAAGGCTGTCAATAGTTCTAATGGAATGTTGTGTACTACCAGGGCCTTATTTCGGCTTAGGTCTTTCAGTGCTCTGTCAAACTCTTCACGCAGTATCATATGTACCATTTCATCTTCTGCTACCTCCTCTTCCATTTCCATTATATTGTCCTGAAGTACATCGCCCTTGTATAGACCGTCTATACACTCCTTCCACCTTTCTGCTTTCCCTGCTTTGCTTAGAACTTGGTTTCCATCTGAGCTCTTGATATTCATGCAATTGCTTCTCTTTAATTTTCCTGTAGGCAGTATCTACCTTACCCCTAGTGATACGCGCCTCTACATGCTTACATTTGTCCTCTAGCCATCCATCCCTGCTTAGCCATTTTGCACTTCCTGTCGATCTCATTTTTGAGACGTTTGTATCCCTTTTTGCCTGCTTCATTTATTGCATTTTTATAATTTGTCCTTTCATCAATTAAATTCAATATTTCCTTTGTTACCCAAGGATTTCTATTGGCCCTCGTCTTTTTACCTACTTGATCCTCTGCTGCCTTCACTACTTCATCCCTCAGAGCTACCCATTCTCCTTCTATTGTATTTCTTTCCCCCTTTCCTGTCAATTGTTCCCTCATCCTCTCCCTGAAACTCTCTACAACCTCTGGTTTAGTCAGTTTATCCAGGACCCATCTCCTTAAATTCCCATCTTTTTGCAGTTTTTTCAGTTTTAACCTACAGTTCATAACCAATAGATTGTGATCAGCGTCCACATCTGCCTCTGGAAATGTCTTACAATTTAAAACCTTGTTCCTAAATCTCTGTCTTACCATTATATAATCTATCTGATACCTTCTAGTATCTCCAGGACTCTTCCATGTATACAACCTTCTTTCATGATTCTTGAACCAAGTGTTAGCCATCATTAAGTTATGCTCTGTGCAAATTCTACCAGACGGCTTCCTCTTTCATTTCTTACCCCTAATCCATATTCACCTACTATGTTTCCTTCTCTCCCTTTTCCTACTATCGAATTCCAGTCACCCATGGCTATTAAATTTTCGTCTCCCTTCACTACCTGAATAATTTCTTTTATCTCATCATACATTTCATCAATTTCTTCATCATCTGCATAGCTAGTTGGCATATAAACTTGCACTACTGTAGTAAGCATGGGCTTCGTGTCTGTCTTGGCCACAATTATGCGTTCACTATGCTGTTTGTAGTAGCTTACCCGCACTCCTATTTTTTATTCATTACTAAACCTACTCCTGCATTACCCCTATTTGACTTTGTGTTTATAACCCTGTAGTCATCTGACCAAACGTCTTGTTCCTCCTGCCAACGAACTTCACTAATTCCCACTATATCTAACTTTAACTTATCCATTTCCCTTTTTAAATTTTCTAACCTACCTGCCCGATTAAGGGATCTGACATTCCACGCTCCGATCCGTAGAACGCCAGTTTTCTTTCTCATGATAACGACGTCCTCTTGAGTAGTCTCCGCCCGGAGATCCGAATGGGGGACTATTTTACCTCCGGAATATTTTACCCAAGAGGACACCATCATCATTTAACCATACAGTAAAGCTGCATGCCCTCGGGAAAATTTACGGCTGTAGTTACCCCTTGCTTTCAGCCGTTCGCAGTACCATCACAGCAAGGTTAGTGTTACAAGGCCAGATCAGTCAGTCATCCAGACTGTTGCCCCTGCAACTACTGAAAAGGCTGCTGCCCCTCTTCAGGAACCACACGTTTGTCTGACCTCTCAACAGATACCCCTCCGTTGTGGTTCGGTACGGCCATCTGTATCGCTGAGGCACGCAAGCTTCCTCACCAACGGCAAGGTCCATGGTTCATGTGGGGAAGCAGACGTAGCAGTGTTAAATATTGCGTACCTAAGATAGGCAATAAAGGGAAATATTTATGAAAACTATTTCATTCTGTAGCAGTTCAGGGAATGAAGCCACAGTAATTTTAATCTACCATCCTTCATAAATTTTCATGGTAATCCCATCAAAACTTCAATATTGTTAATATCTACTATAGTTCAGGATTTACTGTTAAAGTTAAATTAACAAGTTTTGTAACAAAGACCTGAATGCTAAAATCTGAGCGCTTTTGTCGATCTTAACGATCGACGTTTCATATAGAAGCGCATCATTAAAATGACAAATGTTTTAAATATCAACTCTGTAATTTTATTTATTTAAAAGATATAGTAAATTTAAACTATCAGCGTTTTCGGTTAAGCATCGGATCATCATTTCCTCCTCACAAAACACATTGAACGATGACAGCATGACACCTTATTGAATCATTATGTAAAAGAATATTTGCTGTAAAGTTTAGCGCATAATAGTTGCTTTTGTTCTTTATTTATTTATCAGAAAGTACATTGGTGCAAAGCTACTGGCCGTGACGTTCAAAGTTAAGAAGGAAATTGTATTGGTTTTATGTAAAAGAATTTAACGTTTATTATGTAATAGATTTTATTGTTACTTTACTTAGAACATGAAAATGGTCAAGCTTTGATTATTTAAATATGTTAAAATGAAAAATAATGTGCAATAATCTGTAGCCAATCAGTTGGACGCTTTCAAGAAAGGGAACTGCCCTGGTCAGTTGAGAAAATATGTTCGACGCGCGGGAAAACGCGGTCGGGGACGGACAGAGAGGAACGGTTCGGACTGAGACGCGAAAGTGGACAGTTGGTCTTTAGGCAGCTAGAAAGTGAAACGACTTAGAAAATTTCGCGTTGTGTGGTATCGCGGGACTTAGTCTCTGAGCGGTGAGCAGCCGCGCGCCTGGTGTGAACTCAAAAATCTTTTGTGTAAACGACGAGGTGGAGTATCGGACTTGTGTTTCGCTATGAGATTGTGAATGATCGAACTGCGCTCGAGTGTAAGAGTAACTCTAAATACGACCACTTTCGCTAATAGGTTGCTTGCTGAATAAACATTATTCTAAGCAAATTGTAACTGTGTGGCCTACGTCATTTATGGGTCGTTAATTTAGTTTCCGATATTATTACTACTGTTATTATATGTTATATCAACTCTGTATTACACAAACTTGCCATCATCCAGACAATTTAAGCAGAGTCACAAGTGTCTAATTTAGGGCGTGTAATGCGACACGTGCCGTTCAACCCCTAGACGAGTTTGAGCCAAGATATTTCGATGAAGGGGAACCGCATGTGAACACGAAAATATTTTGGATGTTAGCTCGCAAAATGGATCAGGGTCTTCCACTGTAAATATTAACATGCATATAATAAACTTCTGGCTTCTTCATGATTTTTTTTTTCGAATTTATTTTTGCAAACTTACTTCGCAGTATAATTTTTTCTTTACTTTAAGAGAAAACTCTTATACAAATCGAGATACATCAGACAGTTATTACTACGTTTCCCACTGGTTATTTTCATATTTCTACACAATATATAAAATGCATGGGGAAAATCGAAACTAAATCGTATGACTAGCACCAGGCGAAGAAAAAAACCACCGTCACTCTCAGATGCACATGTGTTATTGACAAGGGATTTCAAATTGATTGCGTATTTCTAGAATTCCAGAAGACTTTTGCCAGTGTACCACACAAGTGTCTTGTAGTAAAATTGCCTGATTATGGAATATCGTGTGTCATGTAACTGGATTCATGATTTCCTGTCAGAAAGGTCGCAGTTCGTAGTAATTGACGGGAAGTCATCGAGTAAAACATTTGTGATTTCTGGCGTTCCCCAGGTAGTGTTATAGGCCATTTGCTGTTCCTTATCTACAGGGTGTTACAAAAAGGTACGGCCAAACTTTCAGAAAACATTCCTCACACACAAAACAAAGAAAATATGTTATGTGGACATGTGCCCGGAAACGCTTACTTTCCGTGTTAGAGCTCATTTTATTACTTCTCTTCAAATCACATTAATCATGGAATGGAAACACACAGCAACAGAACGTAGCAGCGTGACTTCAAACACTTTGTTACAGGAAATGTTAAAAATGTCCTCCGTTAGCGAGGATACATGCATCCACCCTCCGTCGCATGGAACCCTGGTGCGCTGATGCAGCCCTGGAGAATGGCGTATTGTACCACAGCCGTCCACAATACGAGCACGAAGAGTCTCTACATTTTGTACCGGGGTTGCGTAGACAAGAGCATTCAAATGCCCCCATAAATGAAAGTCAAGAGTGTTGAGGTCAGGTGAGCGTGGAGGCCATGGAATTGGTCCGCCTCTACCAATCCATCGGTCACCGAATCTGTTTTTGAGAAGCGTACGAACACTTCGACTGAAATGTGCAAGAGCTCCATCGTGCATGAACCACATGTTGTGTCGTACTTGTAAAGGCACATGATCTAGCAGCACAGGTAGAGTATCCCGTATGAAATCATGATAACGTGCTCCATTGAGCGTAGGTGGAAGAACAAACTAAAATGAGCTCTAACATGGAAATTAAGCGTTTCCGGACACATGTCCACATAACGTCTTTTCTTTATTTGTGTGTGAGGAATGTTTTCTGAAAGTTTGGCCGTACCTTTTTGTAACACCCTGTATATGAACGATTTAGGAGACAATGTGAGCGACCGTCTTAGGTTGTTTGAAGATTATGCTGTCGTCTATCATCTAGTAAAGTCATCAGAATATCAAAACAAATTGCAAAACGACTCAGAAAAGACATCTGTATTGTGCAAAAATTGACAATTGACCCTAAATAACGAAAAGTGTGAGGTCATCCACATGAATGCTAAAAGAAATCCGTTAAACGTCGGTTACACGATAAATCAGTAAAATCCAAAAGCCGCAAATTCGACGAAATACTTAGGAATTACAATTACCAAAAATCTCAATTGGAAAGAACACATAGGAATTGTTGTGGGGAACGTAAACCAAAGACTGCCTTTTATTGGCAGGACACTTAGAAAATGTAACAGATCTACTAAAGAGACTGCCTACGCCACGCTTGTCCGTCCTCTTTTAGAATAATGCTGCGGGGTGTGGGATCCTCGCCAGACAGGATTGACGGAGTACGTCGAGAAAGTTCAAAGAAAGACAGCACGTTGTGTATTATCTCGAAATAGAGAAGAGAGTGTCACTAAAATGATACAGGATTTGGGGTGGACATCATTAAAATAAAGGCGTTTTTCGTTGCGGCAGTATCTTCTCACGAAATTGCCGTCGCCAACTTTCTCATCCGAATGCGAAAATATTTTTCTGTCACCGAACTACGTAGGGAGATACGACCACCATAATAAAATAAGGGAAATCAGACCTCGTACGGAGAGATAAAGGTGTTCGTTTTTTCCGCGCGCTGTACGAGATTGATATAATAAAGAATTGCTGTGAAGGTGGTTCGATGAACCCTCTGCCATACACTTAAATGTGATTTGCGCAGTAACCGTGTAGATGTACATGTAGATAACACATGCCTATAACAGACGGTCCATACCACTTTGCCATGCACTCTCCCTCGCTATTACCAAAGTTAATTGTGTGAGTACGGGAGGGCGCTGATCCCATCTCCACAGATGAATCATTTGTCGTCATAGAGACAGTACATCTTAAAGGTGCAATGCAGTATGGACAACACTGTCTCACGACGTAAACACTACCTTGCACACCAAGTGTGGAGCAGGCACCTCTTGTAATCTTTGATCGAGAGAGCCTTTGAGACAGCACTATTTACACAGTCTCTGTGTGGCGCCTGTAACTGTGCACTATACATTCATTTTGATCTGAGCCCCACGAACTCCACAGTCTCTAAACCATTCACGTCGTCATCCATCAGGCTGATAAAGTTTTTGGTTTGAGGTGTAATGCTCTAAGGATTATTAGAAGCATATCCGATAGTATCGAATGCTTCAGGATGGTGCCTTATTACTTGATATGGATCAAAGCCTTTCAGCCAATAAATGAAACTGTTTGTATGTATATAAAGTAATTTTGGATCTGCGAAGGTTGGTCTTAAGAAGTGGTACATGTGGAGCTTGGAAAGGTGCAGTACACACATACCGACATCGACATATTTTGTAAACTGCACCATAACCTTAGCCATATCCAGAGCGACTAAGCCTTAATAGAAGAAAATAGCCCGCTTAAATGGCTCCAAGCACTATGGGACTTAACATCTGAGGTCATCAGTCTCCTAGACTTAGAAATACTTAAACGTAACTAACCTAAGGACATCACACACATCCATACCCGAGGCAGGGTTCGAACCTGCGACCGTAGCAGCCGCGCGGCTCCGGACTGAAGGGCCTAGAACTACTCGGCCACAGCGGCCGGCAGTCTGCTTAAAATTTGGTCTGGCAATATAATCTCTAGTGCCATATTGGTCATGACAACTAAATAAATTTTGTCACGCTTTTTAAAGTCTTCCACAGTTCTTCCACAAATTGAATTTTCATTAATTTTAAAAATTCTTTTTCCAAATCACACATTTGCAAGAGCCCTATTTTCTTTATTTACATCTATATACTGCTTAAATCAACAAGACTGTTTGAAGGAGATAGCCCCAGTGACTTTAATAACTTCAATTCCCAAGCTGAGCTCTGTTGGAGCATGTGCATGATATATCTCGTTTATCTCCAAGCATGGTCATCCGCTTGGAGATGGAATAACCACACGGGTCTAATCGCAGTACACACAACGTCGCCGGCCGGAGTAGCCGAGCGGTTCTTGGCGCTACAGTCTGGGACCGCGCGACCGCTGCGGTCGCAGGTTCGAATCCTGCCTTGGGCATGGATGTGTGTGATGTCCTTAGGATAGTTAGGTTTAAGTAGTTCTAAGTTCTAGGGGACTGATGACCACAGCAGTTAAGTCCCATAGTGCTCAGAGCCATTTGAACCATTTGAACACACAACGTCAAGTCACTGTGCACGTTACGTAATGTGGCCGACATCCTACTTCCGCCTCTACGACATATCCCTTAGTAGCATCTGTAGCCACATCGCCGAACTTACTCAGTCTGTGGACGTCGTTGTCGGACAGCCATTGGAACCCTCCACTTAGCAGAGATTGTTGCACGGCACGTCCGTGTAGGTAGTTCACATCAAATTATGCCATGTAGCTCCAGAAGTCTTGTAGTGCTACTCGCTCATTCGTAGGTTATTCGCTATCGCGTACCTAAGGAGACATTGGCCCTTATTCTCTCTCCGTTACGGCCGTGCCTGTAAGTGTACTGGTGTATGGAGCTATGCCGTGCAGTGTGATTTCATCGGATCTCTCCATAGAATCCACTCATTCGTAAAAAGGAGTCACAAGCTGAAACCTTGCATCATCGGTATGAGTTGGTCCAGTCATGTGCATGGCCTTCTGGTGCGTTGTCTCAGCAAGTTTCAGATAAAGTGTATGCATCAAACGGAAGGAATCAAGGAATTGGAGCGTTACTTTTGGTGTGATTCGTCTGGAGAAGACGATGTACTGATCAACGTTATCCGGCACGACACTATTGTTTTGTCCTTTCAATTCGAAATCACCCAAGTGCCCAACATGAAAGTGAGCATCATACCCTCTCCAACTGCGAAGAAAAAGGGAATAATCACAGCAGTTGGTCTTTCAAGTTGCATATATTGTGTGCTGTGCCGCAAAGTGTTTCCGTCATATGACAATGTCTAAGTAACGCTTTTCTATCCGCGGGAAGCCCATACCGGGATCAGCTATATGCACGTAACCAAGTATGTAATACATGTGAGGGATAGGCAATTTGAGCAAACACTTGACTGAGTGGAGTTAATATCCTTAAAAACATCGAACCCTGGTAAGTATTTACCGAAAGTGATACAAGCATTTGTCAAAATAATGTGTACGACTAACATACATAGGAGAATTAATACTCATAATGGAAGAATAAAACGTCCAAAGAGTAGGAAATAACGTAATATCAATACACATAGCGAAGGCCAAGGCACTGTAATTCAGCGTGAAAGACTTAGTAATCTTCCTCTGGAGTACATATACAATGATGACCAACCAAAATCCTAGACTGACTGCAACTACTGACAGCATTACCTGCTTGCAGGGATTACGGCTCACCTGAATGAAATACTATCATTTACATTGGAGCTTCAAGAAAGGTGGGTAACTGGATGATGATAATGGAGATGGTGGTCTGGAAACTCCAAATGCCATGTGCAAAACATTTCAAAAAATGGTTCAAATGGCTCTGAGCACTATGGGACTTAACATCTATGGTCATCAGTCCCCTAGAACTTAGAACTAATTAAACCTAACTAACCTAAGGACAGCACACAACACACAGCCATCACGAGGCAGAGAAAATCCCTGACCCCGCCGGGAATCGAACCCAGGAACCCGAGCGTGGGAAGCGAGAACGCTACCGCACGACCACGAGATGCGGGCTGCAAAACATTTCCTCGTAGACATTCCACAATATATGGTTTGGGTGATTTATGACAGGTTAACCTCGTGGGTGTGACAATATTCACGACTGGATATCGGGGAAAAATAAATTTTGATGATCATAGATGCATATTCCATATCCGCCTGGGCACTCCTTGTGAAGGCAAAGACACAGAGAAACTACAGATAAGTTCTGAACCGAATATGCTCCCCAGAGAGTATTGCGACATTTGAAGTTCATATAGAATATTCGCCAAACTTAAATTAGGTGTTGGGTTACATTTTCATGTTATTAAGCAGCTCGTCAAACACTGAAGACGCAGAAGAAACAACCTGTGGAATGTTAAAAAATGAATCCAGTCAGCGATGGCAGCAGCGACAAGTGCTTTGAAGCAGATAGGAGCAAGAAGGAAAAGACACATTAAAACACCTAGGTTTCTATCACTGGTGAAATGGTGAAATTATCCTATTTCAAATGCCAGCACTTATTGGTACATCACTAGTTGGTTCATTGGTGAGAGAGATGGCTGCCGTAGCCTGAACAGTAAAGGATGCACAAAAGTCAGATGAGCCACTACGGGAATCTACAGTGAAGAGCCAAAGGAACTGGTACATCTGCCTAATATCGTGTAGGGTCCCCGCGAGCACGAAGAAGTGGCGCAACACGACGTGGCATGGACACGACTAATGTCTGAAGCAGTGCTAGATGGAACTGACACCATGAATAGTGCAGAGCTGTCCATAAATCCGTAAGAGTACGGGAGGTGGAGACCTCTTCTGAACAGCACGTTGCAAGGCATCGCAGATATGCTCAATAATGTTCACGTATGAGGAGGTTGGTGTCCAGCGGAAGTGTTTAATCTCAGAAGAGTGTTCCTGGTGCCACTCTGTGGCAATTAGGGAAGTGTGGAGTGTCGCATTGTCCTGCTGGAATTGCCCAAGTCCGTCGGAATGTACAATGGACATGAATGAATGCAGGTGATCGGACAGGATGCTTACGTACGTGTCACCTGTCAGAGTCGTATCTAGACGTATCAGGGGTCCCACATCACTCCAACTGCACACGCCCCACAACATTACAGAGCCCCCACGAGCTTGAACAGTCCTCTGCTGACATGCGGGGTCCGTGGATTCATGAGGTTGTGTCCATATCCGTACACGTCCATCCGCTCGATACAATTTTAAACGACACTCATCCGACGAGGCAACATATTTCCAGTCATTAACAGTCCAATTTTGGTGATGACAGGCCCAGGCGAGACGTAAAGCTTTGTGTCGTGCAGTCGTCAAGGTATAACACTCCTGTCTGCTACCATTGTACCATAACCTTAAAGCTGGAAACAGGCTTTGAAATAAAACTATTTTGTTATAGTAATTATGGTATAAAGTAACAGAGCCGTGTTACCCTCTGGGAGGGTTTTTGTTAAGTTGACCGTGTAGTACCTAACGGAAATGACTTACCGGAAATGAAAGTCGGAATTACGTAAATATTTGAACAGTACCAAACAAAATTTTGCCTATCTGCACTGTTCAACGGATAAGAAAACGGCCGCCAGCCTAACTAGGCAAGAGAATGATTAACATTCTCGTTTAGGAAAGTAGGTATAAGTAACTATAACGGACAAACACAACCTGGACTTGGCCACACGCGAGTGCAATGAACTCTGACACACATAAAAAAACACTATCACTTTCAGGGCTTACACAAACTGAGTGGTCTTTATACTGTTAATATGCACACAAGAGAGACAAACACTTAGTAATCATGAGTATATAATTTCCTACTATGCAATTTTCCACTTTTACTAC
Organism: Schistocerca nitens; assembly: GCF_023898315.1. Lineage (NCBI taxonomy): Eukaryota > Metazoa > Arthropoda > Insecta > Orthoptera > Acrididae > Schistocerca > Schistocerca nitens. The sequence goes on along the minus strand of NC_064616.1, from coordinate 802,443,924 downwards.
CATGAGACATAAAATTAATATTAATGTAAGATACTGACTCACTTTCTACGATTAACAGCAGGTAGTAATGTGATCATTTACTAAGCAAAACGTTATAAGCCTCAGTCTTGAGAAATTTTAATTTGAATTTGGCAACAACACATTAATAATCAGTTTTACTAGGAAAATTATTTCGGCAAGCATCATTAACTTTAACTCACTCTCTTGCCAATAGGCATTAATTAGCAAAACTCTAGGCTTTAACTTCTTTTAGTAAGGACACTCGGATATCACTTCAGCTCAAACGGAGAGGAACCTGAGAGGTGTTACGATGAGGAGAAAATCAAGGTTGGTACATAAATTCAGATATAAATTACCTTATATTTCAGCACAATAACACATCCATTAAGCTGATCCTTCACTGTACATCATTACCGTGTTACGTTGCAATGATTGCGCAATGTGGTGGCAACTGCATGTTGGTAGGTGGAATTGCAGGCAGAATTGCTGGAATCTGTCATTTCTTGGTGGCGATGATAGATACAAACTCCAGAATAGCCCAGCTATTTATCCATCCATCCGAGGCATTGGAAAATAACAGAAAAGCCTCTCTCGAAACCAGCACTATGCAACTTTTACACGACAGTGCACGGACTCGTAGCTCATCTCTGACGGCTGGCTCGTCCCCGACTCGTAGCTCGCCTCCGACTGACTCTTGTTCCACCTTTTCCACCTAGGCCATCCACAATTTGCGCGCGCTACACAGTTCCGTTCCCGAGGGGAACCACTACACCGTTTACATAGAGAATAACTAAGAGCCCTAAGTGAAGGTCAGCAGTTTACATAACAGCAAACAAACACATTAAATAAAACAGAACATTTTCACATATTGACACTTCTACAAAAAATTATTCACACAAAATTACAATTATATACAGTAAGTTTTGTTCCCTCCAAATGGGACAAAGAATTTTAAATTACAGATACACTACTTTGCATAGAATCAAATCACGACATCAAAGGCTTGACAAAGAAAAGATTACACAATTTTATGTTATCGATTCAAACACATTTACAGACGATCAACAATGTAACATTAAATAAAGCAAAAAAAAAAAAAATGAGTTGAGCATTTGAGCCATGGTGTTACAAAGGGTACACGAGAGGAACTCCGAAAGAACATATGGATGATGTTCGGTTGAATGGTTCACACGATGATACTTGTTGATGCCCTAGCATTGAAATATGCAGTAATTTGTGGAAGGGTTTCAATTCTGTCACGCTGAACGATTCTCTTCAGTCGCCGTTGGTTCCGTTCTTGCAGGATCATTTTCCGACCACAGCGATGTCGAAGATTTGATGTTTCTCCGGATTCCTGATATTCACTACACACTCGTCAAATGGTCGTATGGGAAAACCCCACTTCATTTCTACCTCGGAGATACTGTGCCCCATCGCTCGTGCGCCGACTATAACACCACATTCACACTCAATTAAATATTGATAACCTGCCATTGTAGGAGCAGTAGCCGATCTAACAACTACACCAGACACTTTATGACTTATACATGTGTTCCCGACAGCAGGGCCGTGTTCTGCCTGTTAACGTATCTCTGTATTTGAATAATCATGTATACAGGGTGAGTCACCTAACGTTACCGCTGGATATATTTCGTAAACCACATCAAATACTGACGAATCGATTCCACAGACCGAACGTGAGGACAGGGGATAGTGTAATTGGTTAATACAAACCATAAAAAAAAGCATGGAAGTATGTTTTTTAACACAAACTTACGTTTTTTTAAATGGAACCCCGTTAGTTTTGTTAGCACATCTGAACATATAAACAAATACGTAATCAGTGCCGTTTGTTGCATTGTAAAATGTTGATTACATCCGGAGATATTGTAACCTAAATTTGAGGCTTGAGTACCACTCCTCCGCTGTTTGATCGTGTGTATCGGAGAGCACCGAATTACGTATGGATCCAAAGGGAACGGTGATGGACCTTAGGTACAGAAGGGACTGGAACAGCACATTACGTCCACATGCTAACACCTTTTTATTGGTCTTTTTCACTGACGCACATTTACATTACCATGAGGGGTGAGGTAAACGTACACACGTGGTTTCCGTTTTCAATTACGAAGTGGAATAGAGTGTGTCCCACTGGAAACGTGTGGACGTATGTGGTATCAGCATGATGGTGCACCTGCACATTCCGCAATTAACACTAGGCTGCCCCTTGACAGTATGTTCGACGGGCGTTTCATAGGACGTGGAGGACGCATAAATTGGCCAGCCCGTTCTCCTGATCTTACACCTCTGGACTTCTTTCTGTGGGGCACGTTAAAGGAGAATGTGTACCGTGATGTGCCTACAACCCCAGAGGATATGAAACAACGTACTGTGGCAGCCTGCGGCGATATTACACCAGATGCACTGCGACGTGTACGACATTCATTACGCCAGAGATTGCAATTGTGTGCAGCAAATGATGGCCACCACATTGAACATCTATTGGCCTGACATGTCGGGACACACTCTATTCCACTCCGTAATTGAAAACGGAAACCACGTGTGTACGTGTACCTCACCCCTCATGGTAATGTAAATGTGCGTCAGTGAAAAAGACCAATAAAAAGGTGTTAGCATGTGGACGTAATGTGCTGTACCAGTCTCTTTTATACCTAAGGTCCATCACTGTTCCCTTTGGATCCAAACGTAATTCGGTGCTCTCCGATACACACGATCGAACAGCGGAGGAGTGGTACTCAAGCCTCAACTTTAGGTTACAATATCTCCGGATGTAATTAACATTTTACAATGCAACAAACGGCACTGATTACGTATTTGTTTATATGTTCAGATGTGCTAACAAAACTAACGGAGTTCCATTTAAAAAAACCTAGGTTTGTGTTAAAAAACATACTTCTGTGCATTTTTTTATGGTTTGTATTAACCAATTACACTAGCCCCTCTCCTCACGTTCGGTCTGTGGAATCGATTCGTCAGTATTTGATGTGGTTTACGAAATATATCCAGCGGTAATGTTAGGTGACTAGCCCTGTATACCAATTTCTTAGGCAAAAAAATGGTTCAGATGGCTCTGAGAACTATGGGACTTAACTTCTGAGGTCATCAGTCCCCTAGAACTTAGAACTACTTGAACCTAACTACCCTAAGGACATCACACACATCCATGCCCGAGGCAGGATTCGAACCTGCGACCGTAGTGGTCCCGCGGTTCCAGACTGTAGCGCCTAGAACCGCTCGGCCACCACGGCTGGCTTTCTTTGGCACTTCAGTGTAAGAGGCCTAATGGTATGATGGAGTAAATCGCCACCGGGAAAGGGCTATCTTTAAAACCATGCAACTAAGGACTTGGTCTGCTTATAAATAAAGGCCCGTAGCTGAACTATTGGACAGGCCAATTACAAATATGAATCAGCTTAAAGTCGTCAAAAAAGTCGAGATCCCATGGTTTCGTGGATTGTTTGTGTGGAATACGTTGCAAAAATGTCCCCTAGCTGTACTACTGCGCCGGCCGGAGTGGCCATGCGGTTCTAAGCGCTACAGTCTGGAGCCGAGCGACCTCTCCGGTCGCAGGTTCGATCCTGCCTCGGGTATGGATGTGTGTGATGTCCTTAGGTTAGTTAGGTTTAATTAGTTCTAAGTTCTAGGCGACTGATGACCTCAGAAGTTAAGTCGCAGAGTGCTCAGAGCCATTTGTACTACTGCACAGACCACTTACTAATACAAATCAGCTTCAGTTCGTCAAAAAACTCAAAATCACAAGATTTCATGAGTTGTTATACACTTCCAGAGACAACTGGGAATCTAATATTTTTGAGTTTGTAAATTTAGGTTTTGCAGGTGTATCTGGAATCTTCGTATGCTAAAAAACGTTGGAGTAACATGTACTATTTTGGCTCGTAGAGGGATTTACAGCTGCCAGAGGAACTGTGCCGTTACTTCACTAACAGCTGCATGTCCTACTATTTCCGACGCTACCAAGACATCAGTTCATTCCTCTGTTAACATGTCCTCATGTTCGTCCTGATTATATAAAATCAGGCAACAAGCTTACCACTGTCTCATTTGTTGTTTAGATGTGATGTCGTGCATGATAATGTTAAGAGATAGCTCACTGGTGTCAAGTGATAATTACTTCTCGCCAGGCGGCCGGTGTGGCCGAGCGGTTCTAGGCGCCACAGTCTGGAACCATGCGACCTCTACGGTCGCAGGTTCGAATCCTGCTTCGGGCATGGATGTGTGTAATGTCCTTAGGTTAGTTAGGTTTAAGTAGTTCAAGGAGACTGATGACCTCAGAAGTTAAGTCCCATAGTGCTCAGAGCCATTTGAACCATTACTTTTCGCCAATCGATGTAATCAATTTGGAGTGGAGCGTTGCATTGATTGGTCTGGAGACATAAAATGCCATTCCAAATATCTGGCGGGCAAATATCTAGATGCGAGTTTCGGATCTCAGCGCTCATGTTGGGACCGCACCTTTTTCCGTAGGCAATGGAGTTACGATCCCTTCTGCGGTTCTCATTTTACAGCCTCGTTTCTTTTCAAATGACCGTAAAATGAAATCAGTGTATTACAACCGACAGTCAGATCGGTTTTCATATTATTCTGCCAGTGTTATTCCACAACACGCTTTCCTTCGTCGGCACGGGTTCCGTTGTTTCGGATGAGAGCTCCTTACCTCAGATGTGATACATCTCTGGAAGGTGGCATCATAGGAAAGGGGCGAGATATGAAGGTAGGGCGGCCGGGAGCAGCGACCGGTGCGCTGAATTGGAGCCCGGCTGTCCTTGGACGCGTAACGACTGCTCCTGCGACGGGACGCAGACAGGACAGGAATGCCAGCCGCTTTGAACACGCCGCCAACATATCACCGCCGCTTTTGTCTCCACACCTACGCTGTCGATGCCCTCCCAGATTTTTCCCTGCTTCCTCGGTAACTGGCAGCACACCACAGACGGCAGCCAAAATTAACCTCAGCGTTGTGGTTGTGACACGCTCATTATGTGAGTATGAAGCACGTCCGTATTATCTGCATCAGCTCTATGGACACACCTGGACAGAACAGCGAACACTGCTTCAAGAATATTACCAGAAAAATACGCGAGAAAAAGGCCGTTACTGAGCCGCACCCACACTAATCATAACCGTGAAACTAAATGACAGCAAAATACACAAAATGAAGGATCATATAGTTATATAGAAACAGTACATGAAGCAGACCCACACTGAGACTATATAACACATAAAACAGACGTAGCTAAAAAACTACGTAAGTGCGAAGATTAACATTAGAGATAAAAGCACGTGCAAACATACCTGCATAGAAACTTACGAATAAAGAAATTGCTGTCATAAGTTGATGACATCATTCCGAACGAAATTATATCAGCGGTTACGCTAAAAATTGTTTCTAAAATGTATTTCGTAAACAATAAACAGCTATAGTTGCCTAAAGTCCACTTTAAAGCTAAGGTAATTGAGAACATTAGCTACATGTTGTGTACAGCCTGTACAAAGGGATAAACACCCGCCATTTACTTAAAATAATTTGCGGATTATTTATTTCTTTATTTTCTTTTTATTTCATTAGTATCACTTTGATGTTGTTTGCTGAAAACAATATTTGCTTGGAATATGTCGAACAGTTTGTATTATTACGTGATGAAATTTGCAAAATGTACGACCTGTCCTAAATTACTAAGAGATCTTTAATTGTGCAACAAAAAGCAATAGATATCTATATCAAAATACGTATCTATCAAGCCAGTGTAGAGTCTATAGTGGAGGACGGATAGTGTCAATATTACCGATTTTCCGTCCCATATCGTTCGCAAAAGCAAAGAAGGAATATAAGGATTAAACGTGAAGTCGAGGATGAAGTGTTTATAAATGGAGCACAAGCTCGGCGTGCGGTAAGGTAATGGTAGTGTTCTTATCAAAAGAATGATCCCATCGTTTGCCCTAACTGATTTAGGGAAACCACGGAAAAGAGAAGCGTGGTCGCCCAGATCAGAGTAACTGCCTCCCAGGGGAATTTAGGCTTTGCGCACCCTCCCCTTCCCTGTCAACGTCTGTCCATTTTTTTTTCAGTTCTCATAATTGATTAGCGCGTTAGTTCATTTTGTGACATCACCAAGACTCTGCAATGAAGTGAAAGGTATGAATTTCGGTAGTTCTATCTTGTGTTCATCAGTCCAAAACATAGAATTAGGAAACGCAATTCAAAGTGGCATCGCTTACAATATTAACGTGTTTTTTTTTTTTCGTTGTTCCATTAGTGATGAAGGAAAAGCGATGATAAACAAAACACCAAACGCAAAATATGCTCTGTACTCTTTTGTCGCCTGGGCTCATTTGGTGTAACGAGAGTGACTCCATCTAGCAGCCGAAAACGTCTCCGCAGCAAAGAGATGCAGTATTGTTACGAGGAGAACACGCCAAGTGTCATAACTCAGTTTCTCAGAAATTTTGGTATATAGAAGACAAGTCAAAATAAGAGAACACATATCTCGGTTTTATCCGTAGGTACCCGACCTCCTATGTGAAAACGACGGTGTTCGATGTAATTTAGAGGTATTTTAACGCCAGACAAACAGAGCGGCAGTGATGACACGGTGGCTAGCGCTGCAGCCTTTCACATTTGCTTCCCGCGTTCGAAACCCGTTACTGTTTCAGTTCATCTTTTATATATATATATATATATATATATATATATATATATATATATATATATATATATATATATATATATATAAGATTTATCTACCCATTTCCTGGATGGCTACTACACAAATTTTTCTTATCATGCTAGGAGCTACAAGGGTGTTATGTTAATTGTAAGATTACAACTGGATTCCGCAATAAATGTCATACACTTATTATATAATATATGTGGCCACACAAACAGACTCATTAATATATGTGTGTATAGGATTTTCAGGGGTTATGACATTATTATATTCTCATATTCTTATATTTCACTCTAATATCAGATATATTATTCTTATGTTTTATTTTTGTGTTTATTCTTCAAGGAGATTTGTTACATTCCCTTAGGTAACACCGATCGTAGAATCATGCGAAGCATAGAAACTACGAATACTACGAGCATCGCGCGAAGGCAGGACTGCCACAGTGACATCTCCTCATAGGAATATCACTTGGGAAAGAAAAGTCGTTAACATTACTGCAGATTTCATGCGTTGGTAATAATCTCGCGGCAAACAACGCATAACGGATCGCTTTACCGAATACTGACGATTGCAATTGTTTATCAATCGACATACACTTCAGGAATATCACTGAAAACAATTTCAAATAATTTTCTCATTCATCTGTTGTTTTCTTTTAAATTTTTTATTTATTCACGAGACGTACAATTGGTAGATAAATAAGGGCAACATTACTTCAGGAAGGAAAAAGAAGGAAGATTGGGTTTAATGTCCCGTCGACGTCGAGTTTATTAAGAGTCCGAACACAAACTAGGATTGTGTCAAGGATTGGTAAGGAAATCGGCCGTGCCCTTTCAAAGGAATCATTCCAGCATCTGCTTTGGGTGATTTAGGAAAATCGCGGGAACCTAAATCTGGATGGCGTGACGGGGGTTTGAACCGTCGTCCTCCCAAATGCAAGTCTGTAGTGCGAACCACTGCACCACTGAGGTTATTTCAGTATCGACCGGAAAACATTCGTGTAGTAGTCCTCTACGGACATTTGTAAATAAATTAAAAACAAAATTAATAGTCGGGTTTCGAACACAGGGCGCAAAGGTGTGAAGCATTTCTGTTGAACACATCTCGACTATAGCAACATTTTGCAGTCCGACCTCCTTTAATGTCTTCTTCCATACCTTCACTGGCATACGGCTGCAGCATGGCTAAGTTTGAAAGCAGACAGTCATTTTTCAACTGCTGAAAAATGAAGCCATCTTCAAGAATCGATGAAGTTGCGTGGGCAATAAGACATTCTAGGGTGACAGGTTGTCCAAGCTGTAAATTTCAACGAACACGACATTTTTAAAAACTATGTAAACAAATATCTTCGGCACCCTATGTCATCATATGACATACGGTATTACGCATAATGCGGAGACAAATGAAACTTCGTTAACTTCAACACATCTCTGTGCCAGACCTTTTACACATACTTGAAAAGTATGTTTTCTTCATTCTGTTATATTTCTGCGCGGTGCTGAACGCGAGAGCAGTATCAAGACTGTGTATACTCGTAAATCATTTTGTTTACATGCTGACGCTTCCAGTGCACCGTGTTACGTTTTCATTAGGGCAGGAAGGTCACAGTGCACCCTCTCGCCGACGTAACAGTCACTCTGCGTAAGGCGCAAACCGTGTTGCAAAACGATCTACACCTACATTTGTAATCTACAAGATACTGAGTAAGTCTTCTTCGTACAAATACTATCGATTCCCTGCCCTACTTCATTCGCGTATGGAACGAGGGAAAAATGTATCCGTATGACCCGTTATCTCTCTTATTTTCATCGTCCTATGTGAGATATACAATGGCGGCAGCAGGTTTTTTTATTCGTAAGTTTCTATGCAGGTATCTTTGCACTTACTTTTTTATCTTGTTTTACACGTCTGCTTTCGTGGTGCCAAATCCAGGAGTAAATCTCGATGGTCACGGAACGAGTCATTACATGAAAGTAAAACCAGAAAATTTAGCAGTGCGTAAAATAAAATTCAGTCGAGTCCTATGCAGACGACAAGCTGTTGATTATATATTAGCATAAGCAACAACATAACACAAGAACTAGTTTAATTCTTTTTCCACATATTCCTCGACAGTATAGGAGTGAGACATGAGGTGAATTTACTGTTTTGACTTGAAAGAGTAAGGATTACTACTAAGATTTTCTAAATTCCTGCAGTAGCTTATCGGAAATTGATGCAGCAGTGTCTTGCAGGCCTTTCTGCAAAAAGTTTCAAGGAGGTGTGATACAAATGCAGATCGCATTTCTGCCTAGTATTAACAGTGTGATTTAGTATCAATTTATTTCCTATATTCATGAACTCATGTTTTTAAATGCACTATTTGGTACATAGACTACGTTGCTACCGAGCCAGTGTCATCAACAAACTGAAATAATTTAGAATCAGTTACCTTACGAGACGCAACAGTCCTCAATGAGAAGTTCTCAAATTTCATCCAACAGCATTATACGAGAACTACGTCATCATTCTTCCAAGGATTCCCATTTAAGTTACCTGAGCATCTTTATTACGACGCAATGTCTTTTGCCATGCCGGTTTTATATGTACTTCATACACTGCAACAGTACTCTAGAAATAGTCGCACTATCGTCTTATGTGCAACGTCCTACATTTCCCCAAAACACTTGCGACAAATCTAAGTCTTCCATACACCTTCCCTAACACTGATTTTACATTCTCGACCCATACTACTGCCGGCCGCGGTGGTCTAGCGGTTCTGGCGCTGCAGTCCGGAACCGCGGGACTGCTACGGTCGCAGGTTCGAATCCTGCCTCGGGCATGGGTGTGTGTGATGTCCTTAGGTTAGTTAGGTTTAAGTAATTCTAAGTTCTAGGGGACTTATGACCTAAGATGTTGAGTCCCATAGTGCTCAGAGCCATTTGAACCCATACTACTTCTTTGTTTTACCCATAAGTAACTATGCGATGACATTTGCTCAGACGTTCCATAATAATCGTATCATCATGTCATGTATAAACATACGTAACTACTAAATGGTAAACTGTCGTATCCTCTTTTTCACTAGTTCACCATTCCTCTCACTCACTGTTGCGTCCTCTAAACACACCTGTATGTATCAATTCAGATTCATACTGGGAACAATTTTTGTACCCTCAATAGCAAAGAGAGCTTTTGACTTTGGGTGTGGGATTTTTGTTTTTGTACAAATCTACCATAAAGATGATACTTTTGATACTCGTAACTAATCTTAATGTTCGTATACAAAGCCCTGCAGATGAAGTTATCTAGCTTCGAAATAGATAAAGTGCAAAACTAAAAAGCGTAATTACAGTTTAAGGAAAGAAAAAAGAAATAGTTTTTCGTCATGTAACTAAGGTTAATTTATATGAATAGACAGATAGGTAGATGCACATATTTTTCATTCTATCACGTTATCTTCAGGGAAAGATGATATTTCACAAGAACATATATACATATGTACAAAGAAGAAGAGAGACGCTATTTTCCTTCCAGAGATTCTAAGTGCAATAGTTCACTTGGATGTGGATTATGCGAGAAATGCGAAACTTATTGTCATTTAATGTTTAACATCAAACTTGTCACAGACATGTAAACGTATATACAATGAAATGCATAAGCCAACTCATAGGTTGTGCAGCCACGCATCATCAGCAGAAAAAATTGATCCCCTTACTACTGTGAAAATTCATGTAAGTATGATTTCACAAAACACTCCATTATTTGATATAAATAATAACATACACATTAGTTGGTTGTAGTAAGAATGAAATAGGAATTGGAAACCAGAAAGTCCTACCAACGTAGCAGCAATAAGCTTAGGCTTCGGCTTGTTTACGAAAGCTTGACACGAGCCTGTATGGTTTTGGAATGGATAATCAGAATTGGTGTGGTCAGATGAGAATTTGGAGGCTGCTTCTCCAGTTTACGGGACCAGTGTCTTTACAACTGCGCTACTTCTCTCACTAGTACTGTCTCTGACTATTGGTTACCTCATAACCAAGGTACCAAGCTAAACGGATTCCTTTCACTGCCATATCTGTTATCTGTTACCTAGAAATTATTTAAGCATTCGCAGGAAACGTTTCTGCACGCTGTTTGTTAAGGAATGGGCTGCGAGTGATTTTCCTTAGGAAACATATTCATTTGATAGTGCACATTTACTGAATATTACTATTTTATGAAAACGGAGAGAACGCTATTATACAACACTTGCATAAAGGTGTTGACTTTTAGATGCCTGGCATACCACATAGGTGCGTGACGCACGCTCGGCCTAAACACTAGTCAAATGTTCACAGGTGCTATCGACTTAAAATCACATCCTTCATAAGATGAGTAGTAAAAAAGCCTACCACCTGTGAAGAACTGTTAACCGACCTGTTTCTGCAGCGATTACAAAGACTGATAGGCCCAGGCTCGAGTGGTAGCGAGAACCGGAATTTTAAAGAGCCATTTACCTATCGTCCGCCTCTGAGAAATGCTGCTCCGAATATCTGCCTTACGTCACGAACGTGTGGCGCAGGTCCCGCGCGAATGCTGCTCTCAAATTATTGCCCGGGAGTAGCAGGTGGAAAACTACCTCAATTCGAAGCTTCAAGTGAAATTTCTTCATTAGTGTTCCCAAGCGATCAGTGATGAGGAGCAATTTTATTTTCAAATGATTCTTAAACTTGAAGCATACGTTAATGTTGTGAATCAAAACTGATTTAATTCCAGATAAAATGTTTCGCTGTTCCATGTATCTGACACAAAGTATTGATCTTCTATGGCGTTATATTTCAGTAGAACAATGACAATGACGTATGAAGAAGGGATACCACAACACAATCAGCACAATACAATCGAGTGTCCTCATTTCATTATCTAATCGAACACTGCATTGCGCGTTTGAAGGACTGAACGGCGTGAAGCTGTAGTTATGACTCTGAAATCGCAACGGGATGGTTCAAATACCCCTGCCCAATGACGTTTTGCCGGCCGCGGTGGCCATGCGGTACTAGGCGCTATAGTCCGGAATCGCGCGACTGCTACGTTAGCAGGTTCGAATCCTGCCTCGGGCATGGATGTGTGTGATGTCCTTAGGTTAGTTAGGTTTAAGTAGTTCTAAGTTCTAGGGGACTGATGACCTCAGATGTTAAGTCCCATAGTGCTCGGAGCCATTTTTTTAACCAATGACGTTTTCAGGTTTCCGTAATTTTCCTGAAACGGTAAAGGCACATTCACAAATGGTTCCATTATAAAAAAAAATACTTCTTTCGAAAAGGACCCGTCGGATTTCCCTGACATTTCTGACCGTATCGTAGCTTGGGCTTCGTCTCATGTGACACCATAGCCGAATAGCACGTTCAATACTAATTCATTTTATTTGCTAAGAGCAGAACTGAGCCCATTAGTATTCAACAATGAAGAAGTCGGCACTCACAAAATCGTTTAATGACTATTCTTTCAACTGACTAATCGTCACCAGTAGCTGATAAACACTTCTTCTCCAACGGATGTGGCAATACATGCTGGTGGTCAACATTTCCATAAGGCACCTAAAACGTGGTCCATTCAAAGCATAGTGGGAATCAACATTTCTATGACGCACCTGCTAGATATCTCTATTCGAAACACGCTGACAGTCGACATTTCCACAAGGCAACTACTTCCATAGTCCAGCAGGGTCCTCATGGAATGTTTGATATAGCCAGAGCCTAAGAGGTGCTTACAGTCCATAGCTAACGGTAAGTCAGTTGACTAAATAAATAAATGGCGTGTGACGAGGGCCGCCCGTCGGGTACACCGTTCGCCTGGTGCAAGTCTTTCGATTTGACGCCACTTCGGCGACTTGCGCGTCGATGGAGATGAAATGATGATGATTAGGACAACACAACACCCAGTCCCTGAGTGGAGAAAATCTCCGGGAATCGAACCTGGGGCCGGCCGGAGTGGCCGAGCGGTTCTAGGCCCTACAGTCTGGAACCGCGCGACCGCTACGGTCGCAGGTTCGAATCCTGCCTCGGGCATGGATGTGTGTGGTGCCATTAGGTTAGTTCGGTTTAAGTAGTTCTAAGTTCTAGGGAACTGATGACCACAGCAGTTAAGTCCCACAGTGCTCAGAAGCATTTGAACCATTTGAACCAATCGAACCTGGGCCCTTAGGATTGACAGTCCGTCGCGCTGACCACTCCGCTACCGGAGGCGGACAGTCAGTTGACTGAAACACATTTTATATTAAAACAGTATTGCTCCATTTTTCCTATGCGCAAAATTTTTCCAAACCTTGCTTTCTAAGTTGTTCTTCAAACACGTTTAGTGAGTGTCACGTCTCTAATACTATGCAGATAACTATTTTCCTCGTACACATTCGATGCCTAAAAATCAAAAATAGTTATAAAAACATATTTCCGTTCTTTTGATTTCGAGAGCAATCTCCACCCTAAAAAGAAAAGTCTTATACAGATTTAAATAATTTTAAAAAATTGAGAGTGCAGAAAAATATAAAATACCAACTGAAAATCGTATTTCGTTACTTCATCGTGACTGACAAACTAATAAATGCGAAGTTCCCTAACTTCTCACTTGATCGCCTTTTAGCATTTGTATCTTAGATTTATTACCTGCTTATATAAGTTAATACAGTATTCCAGACGTCTTGAGTTTTCTTTCCGCTTTTAATCTTTTCTGGTTATTTCGAAGGTTTGTTTTTTCGCTCTAATGTTTAACAGAAAGGTCCAGTACACATTCGTGCAGTATCTCAGGTAAGTGCTTAAGTACCTATACGAATGCAGCGACAAAAATACAAAGAATTTCTCGTCAGTTCATACTGTAGTAGTGATGACTTTTAATGAGCTATACATGTTCAGAAACTTGAACTACTCAAGGCTATCAAAAGAAATCTCTATGTTATTTCAGAGCTACTGTAAAGGAGAAAAACGTTTTTCGCAAACTACGTGACACAGTAAATCCTAATGTTGTCTGCATTCGACCTGTTTGACAGGTGTTTCTCGATGAAAACCATAGACCTATTCCTTCTATTATGACATGGAAGTAATCTAGTCGCTACTTATCCAGTACATGTTTAATAAGGCCTAAGTGGGATCAATGTGTCCCATATATCGTTTACATAGGATACTTTCTTAGATAACATGTGAGAATAATGAGCTTGATTCTTTCGTCAGTTTAAATGTATACGTTGTCGGGAAATGATTGTGTACTGATAATGCCTGCCTTACAAGAGAAATTTCTAAGTGATGCGTCGCTGCATAATAAAGGATTCATCCGAATTCTATTGCAGATGTAGTTATACCTATCTGGATTACGTGGAGCAAAACTGCAGTCTCCGTATATTGGCTTCCAGACATGGCATAAAATGTGTACGTATTTGGAGAATCAAAATTGCCAGTTTGGTAATGGAGGGAGTTGTGTGGGAGGGGGTGGTAAAAAATTGTAGAACAGACCATCGCTTGACTACAATGAGGAGGTGCAAGTTGATAGACGCTGCAGTAGTTATGTAGAGATGATTAGGCTTTCACAGGATAAGCTAGCGTCAGGAGCAGCATCAAACCAGTCTTCGGACCGAGTAACAGGACAAAAAGCTAGATACTAGGAATGAAACTAAAGAAAACCGTGAAGGAAGGGGTAGAGACGTAAGATACACATGACTGAGAATACCCTGTAAGGTAGGCTAAATTGCTTAATTTTTAATGATTCCTTCTTTGCTCGCAGTGGCATGTTCATTTCGCGAACTATGGGTCATATGACTAAAGCCTCCCTGGTTAGAGTCGATGTACGGTGTAGTGTCCAGTTTGTGTTGCCCATGGTGATAATAGCAAGGGAGAGAAAGAATTCCTTGCAGGCACATATTCTCTGGAAGAGTTTCGAGGATCTGTCAAAACAACTGTCTCATTTACAGGATTGCCGAACTAAAAATGACACCGCAGTTGTACACCAAAGACAAATCTTAACATTGTACAACGGCTGTTCAACGGATTGATGAAGAATGTATGAAGCACAGTGTCGTGTTACTGTACCACCACACAACGCTGCATGAAGAGATGAAAACAGGGAATTAGCTTCATCTCATTCTTAACTGTCAATCTTATGTAGATAATGTTTTGTGCATTTTGTGGATTTGTTTTTTACTATTTATATTTAGTTCTGGCTATTGTTCCGAAACAGAAGCGTGTCTATACATGTAATGCAATATGTGAACAAAACTGTGTGGATTACTGGTCCATAGTTAGGATCTATAGAATTGCAAAGGTGTGACAGGAAAAGCTGGAGTAAAGTTCCTCTGTGCCAGGGAGCAAAAGCACAGCAATGAAAACGCAGGACGAAGCGCCCAGTCATCATAGTGAGCACATTACGGTTTGGATACGAAGCTGAAATTCATACAGTTACAAGCAGCTAAGGCCTTGGATGGTCATTCACTCATCTGGTTAAGATGTGTGGTGTTTAGGCAGTGCTCCATGGCATTTGTCAATCTGAAGAGGGGCCATGTGGGAGCCATACAAAAGCTGAGACGTAAACCAAATAATATTCGACGAAGCAGGCGTAGTGCTTCGAATTATCGTCTCCATACAACGTACTATTTTCTTCATTAATGAAATCACATGGGTTAGTATGACCAATATAGTTTCACTTACGTGAGCATACAGATTGTTATTGACCCAAGTCATGCTATCTTTGATAGCTTCCTGGGCCAAATCCTAAAATTTACCTTTGACTCATAATTATAAACAGAAAACTGTCCGCAGCTCGTGGTCGTGCGGTAGCGTTCTCGCTTCCCACGTCCGGGTTCCCGGGTTCGATTCCCGCCGGGGTCAGGGATTTTCTCTGCCTCGTGATGACTGGGTGTTGTGTGATGTCCTTAGGTTGGTTAGGTTTAAGTAGTTCTAAGTTCTAGGGGACTGATGACCATAGATGTTAAGTCCCATAGTGCTCAGAGCCATAAACAGAACACTGCCTCACTTTCTTAACAGAGACTGTCATAAATTTGTGTTATATTCAAAAAATATTTTACTGGTTGAGTCTAGGTAAGTGGTGCTGTCAGTTAGTTGTACAATTTTGTAACAGATTTTGAATTTCAATAACAGACAACTCGTAATCTAAAAGTAGCCTTACTTAGACAGTATTACTCAACGTACATTCAAGACAAACGATTAATTCTTTTAGCATTTCATTGTTTGCACAGTGTGGCAAATGTATGTTCATTTATGCAAACTTTTGTCTATGGGACATCTCTGCAGAGAGAGTAGGGCTGGAGATAGATTTCGTTGCTTACTACTTATTGCTTTGCTCAGAACCACATATAATATTTTCGTAACCCTTAATGTGAGGGTGTGATTTGCTTGGTGATTAGGGTGCCACATTAAAGTACATTATCAATACCACCCGAAAAACTTTTTCAATAACTTTCCCGCGAAATAATTAAAGCAGACACTTGATTAATAATTGATGTTTTGGATTTAAAAACTTCAACCTCCCTGATTACTAAAACGTATGATGGAATTAAACTAGCGACCATAATTATTAATTTACCGAAGCAAAATCACCAGAAAACCGCATGTTTTCAGAAGTTGGTATTTTATTTACACGACTAGTTTCAGTATCTTATTAATGACATCTTTAGATCTCTATTCACTCTGCGTATGGACAATCAGGTACATCGAAACGTGCAGAATTGGAGTCATCAATGCCTGAATTCCATAAATCTTTTGTGGAGTGTGTACTTCGAAGACTTGACAGCAACTCTAAGATGTCACCGATAGTTACGGCCTCCATCATTCTATTATGCAGTTTAGCTTCGTGCAGTCACCCCAGAAACGAGATGATCGCTACTGATGTACACAGCACAACACAATTACATCACTTTTTCGAAGCCCCATAGTTGTCTCCCATTCCGATGCAGAAGTTTGAAATTTCACTCAAAGGCACCTGCTGCTTTCCTCTGTAATGGAACAAACGAGTGGTGTCCTACAATGTCACCCTCGTGCTCGAAGACGCTTCAAACTGGAAGGTGTCGACACATGCTAAAAGCAGGCCACAGCTCATAATTTGATGTGACGTGTAAGGTTGGTCGAAGATGTCACACTGGCACCAAATTTGGACATTTCGCACAATAGGAAGATCGTCACACCTTGTCTCGCTCACACTTCACCCCTTCTTTGGACGCCTCTGTGATGGAGGTCAGGACCAGGACATTCAGAATTGATATCATGCGGCTTTCTTATAGGCGGCTGAGGAAAATATTTCAGATACGCTCCCGCTCTTATAGGTGGCTGAGGAAAATATTTCAGATACACCTCCGCTCTTATAGGTGGCCAAGGAAAATATTTCAGATACACCCCCATTCTTATAGGTGGCCGAGGAAAATATTTCAGATACACCTCCGCTCTTATAGGTGGCCGAGGAAAATATTTCAGATACACCCCCACTCTTATAGGTGGCTGAGGAAAATATTTCAGATACACCCCCGCTCTTATAGGTGGCCGAGGAAAATATTTCAGATACACCCCCGTTCTTACAGGTGGCTGAGGAAAATATTTCAGATACACCCCCACTCAGAATCGACACGAAAAGGCGTCAGAGGGTGACATAAAAGGGTTCAATGAAACCGACCCTCCCCTTGAAGCGTTGATTCCTACACATTTCACAGTGTAAAAGTACAGTTCGCACTGCGACGACAACTTTTGACACTATTGACACGTTTCAAACATTCTCTGAGGATACTGTGGGGCTTCGGCCCCAGTGAACGCGATTGCACCATTTCGCAGTATACGCGAAAGCAATTTTTGCTATGGTGCAGAATGTAAAATCACTAGGGGCCATTCAAAACCATTCGATGAAATGTGAAAGCGATCCAAATCAGCAAAGAGTGCATATGCATTTTCAGACCTACTGTGGCGTTGTGGCAGTGTGTGTGTGTTTGGGGGTGGGGGAAAGGGAGGAGAGGAAGTGCGATTTGGCACACTCGTGAATAAAATTGCCCTCAAAAGACCACTCAGTTCGGCGACACCCTCAATGGCACCCGCCCACATTTGCTTTAAATATATGCCTTTCAAGAGAATACCATCAAAGTACTCCTAGGCGCCTGCAGATAGGCAATCACTTTACAACCTCTCCGATGCCTGCAGCTGCCTAGGACTACTATACAGGTTCACTCCGTACGGGCACATTCCGAACATTGTCAGTACACGTGGGCGGATGCCACCGATGGTCCTGTCGAACTGGGAGGTCTTAGAGGGACCCTTTCCCTTTTTATTCACGTAAGTGTCAATGTCGCACCCTCCTCCCTGTGCCCCCCCCCCCCCCATTATCACGCCACACGAGGGCTGAAAAAGCATCCGTGGGGTTTCAGCAGTGTCAGAGATTGTCAAGAACTTCGTCCTGTTGCTCATCGCACTGCAAACTGCAGTTTTTGGTCGGAAAATGTGTGGGAATCAACACCTTAACGGGAGGGTTGGTTTAACTGACGCCCTATGTGCTGTCCCCTGACTCCTTTCCCCTTTGGTTTTGAGAGGAGGTGTGTCTAAATTGTTTTCCTCAGCCATTCATAAGAAGTTATTTGAATGCACAGTGTCTGGAACAGCTGCTGTAGGAATCTCTAAGAAGCGAACAGGAGTATAAGGGACATGGACTGAGGATAGGTGGCGCTCGATGGGAGTGTGGATCGGTTGGATAGCGTACCGAGAGAGTCCGTGCAGGTGCGATAATGCTGTGTCTAGGATGGCGCAGTGGTTATCGCACCTGCCTACTAAGCAGGAAATCCCGGGTTCGAATCCCGATTCGGTACACATTTTCGTTCGTCATCGCTGAATTCGCTTTATCTCCCACTGCAGATGATATCAGTAGCCCCGTTCAATTTACTCAAAAGAAAAGCGTGTGATTTCAAATCTGAACGTTACAGTGTGACCTCCATCCATTGCATCGAAAGAAGGGGTGAAATGTGAGTAGGGTGAGGACGGGAGGGGGGGGGGGAGTACCGACCTTCCCATCGTGTGACTCGTCCACAGTGGCGTTTCGCAGATTTGTGGTGAAATATAATGCCAATATGACATCATTAACCAACCTTACACGCCACATGAACTTCTGAGGTCTGATACATTTCCCCTGCGTGGACACCTTACTGTTTGAATCGTCGCTTTTGCACCACTACAGAGGAACGTTGTGTAGGCCTCTGAGTGATATTTCAAACTTATGCGTCGTAATGGCACACAATTACGGGGTATCGATAAAGTGATCCTTTAATTGTTTTGCACAGTGTATTAGGTATTGGTAGAAGACCTGGCATTTTAACTCAGCTTCTTCTTCTTCCTTTCTGTTTTAAGACTACTTAAGCCACTGCATGCACTGACTAGATGCAATGTTCTTTTAAACACGCTATACACTTTTTCTCGAATCTACGACAAGGTGCATTCATAGTTTGCTTGAAATTTATTTCATTACACAATTTAAGTTTGGAAAGCACTGCTTTACCAATTACGAATTGTACAGCATATTATCCTGTACCTTTTACTACACGAATTTACCAAGCTTTATCGGTTAATATTCGATCTGAAAAATTAGTACCGTGTTGGCAAAAAACTCATAAATACATATTTTTCAAACCAAAATTTATTTTTACAGGTAAGACTATGTCTTAAAGTATTTTTCTACATATTTGTCAGCATTGTTCAGACATCTGCAATAGTGTGAAACCAATTTTTCCATGTCCTCTTCGTGGAAAGGTACCACCAGTGAAGACAGCCATTGCTGAACACCGTTTTTGCCGTCGTCATCGCTGTAAATGCACCTTCTTCCAAAATGACGCTTCAAGTTCATGAACAAGTGGCAGTCTGAAGGTGTCAAATCAGGGCTGTACGGCGGGTATCGAACTCCTCCCAAACCAATTGTTCAATAAGGTTCTCAGGACGCCAGCAGAATGGGGATGTTCGTTCTCATGAAGCAACATAGTGCCTTGACAGAGTATTCCATGATTTTTTGTCTGAATTACGCTCTAATGTTTTCTCAGTCTTTCAGAGTATCATACCACACTCACAGTTTCTCCCCTGGGGAGAAAATCGACAAGCAGAATGCCCTGTCTATCCCAGAGTGGAGCACATAACTTTGTTTTGTGCTGACAACCTTCCTTTGAATAAAAATTTTTTAGGAGATTGTGAGTGCGTCCAGTCCATCAACTCTTGTTTTGATTTTGGAGTGACATATCACTGGTCACTATTAAGGTTAATAACTCATCTTACATATCACTGTATTGGGTAAGAAATGTCAAAGCACTGCCAAGTCACTTTCGTCTTATGGACATCCATACACATATTCAGAACCCAATGGGAACACAATTTGCAAAAATTTAAGCAATTTCTGACAGTTTCATGCCAAACAGGTCTTTGAAATTTGTGAAAACTCATCACAAAGTATTGTCATTGTGAACTATCTATTTTCACGACCTTTTTCATTCACTTTCTCAACCAAACCATCATTGGCAACAGAAGGACGCCCATCTGTGCTTTATCATAAACATTTGTATGTCCATCACTGAACTGTCTCAGCCATTTTCATACCAGTCCATCAGTCATTACATTTTCACTATATATCTCTAGTAGTTGAGATGAATTTCAAATGGCTTAACATTCTTTGTGTTCAAAAACCACATTACAGAACACACTTCACAGTCGGTGGGCTCAGCGAGTAATACTGACGCCCCCATGTATGATCATTTAGTGGGTTTTGATGTAGTATCTCTTTTTGCATAGGCATCTCGCTGACCCCTTGGCACTAGCTGGTAAACAGTTTCAGGTGGGCATCACTGCTGTATTTCGACACGCTCTTTCCTCAACCTAGTTTATGTTCGACCAAGAATATTTTGAACAGACTCAAGTCGTCGCCATGGGTAGCTCCTTGTCTCTCTTGTGCCTAATTTTTTTATGGAGGATCTTGAGGAAAGAGCACTCGAATCAGCGCTTCATAAATAGACCGCTTTTTCGAGATACGTGGATGATACTTTCATAGTGTGGCCCCACGGAGAAGATAAACTGTTGCAGTTTTTACATCATCTTAACTCCATTCATGAGAAGTGACGGCTCTCGGGAACATTCTGTTTATCGTATGCCCACGCACACTGATTTGTACTTCTACTCTTCAAGTTGGCATCACCCAACCCCAAATTATGATAGTGCTTAAAACCCTTGTACACAGAGCCCATACAGTGTCAAAGACAACGTTCAAAGACAATGTATACTCTACCCGGCAAATTAACAAGGCATTCTCAGCTAAAACGAAGAACCGGGAAGTATATAAATAGGAGAACGCGCCAGGAAAGTTCCTAGTTTCTCTTCCCTTTGTTGGAAATATTTCCTTCAAAGTAGCAAGAACCCTTAGTAATTTTCAGGTGAAAGTGATTTTCCACATATCATCTACGATTTCTGACGTGCTGGGATCAGTGAAGGATAATTTGTTATTGCGAAAGGGGGGAATTAACAAAATAAATTGTCAGTGTGGTATGGCCTAAATAGGACCAACAACACGCACAGTGGACGAACGCTGAAGTCGGCGTTTGCTACCCAGCAACTCTGCAATTGTGGAACATCGTATTTCCAGCGGACATTAAATGGAGTATGACAAAACTTTAATTTTGGTCACAGCAACATCTTCTTGGAACTCCATTATAAAAGAATCCCTTGTAACACGCATCGCGGAAAATCTAATGAACTGTGACAGCGCCTACCAGTTGGATAATGCGTGGAATTCCGTCATCTCCAAGATTTGCTCCAGTCGAAGATACTAGAATACTCCGATGGCCGTGGCGAGCTGCAACGCTGAAAACAGCTGATGTTCGCAGTTCCACCAACGAGGGCGCTACCGCCAGGCGGTGTGGTCCATAAGCCACTTTGACCGAGAAGCATACACTGCTAAAACTGTAAATTTATCATAAATGGTAAACACGATGATAGGAATTACATAGAAAAAACTGCGGAAAGGTTACAATAAACCGAAACTCAACAATGAAAGTATACGATTGGGGAAAAGGAGAAAATTCATGCAACTTCCTGGCAGATTAAAACTGTGTGCCCGACCGAGACTCGAACTCGGGACCTTTGCCTTTCGCGGGAAAGTGCTCTACCAACTCTTTTTTTTTTTTTTTTTTTACTGAATAACATCTTTATTATGTTAGTTTTCAATATTATACAGCGCTTTATGACATATATGAAACACAGAATGTAAAGTTCTGGCAGAATGCAAATAATCTAGGAGTGAAGGTGACAAGTCACTACATAGTGGAAGCATTAAGTTGTTGCCAAGCCTCATTTTAAAAAAAATTCTTAGCCTTCGGATGGATCCTTTTTTGAGCCAGAGTACACATACTTAATCCCCTCCTCCCTCTCCCCACCACACACAGCTACACCGTGCTTGAACCACACATAGAAAGGTAGAGTGAGGTGAGGGGATATGTCGGATGGAGTGGGCGAGTAAAGAAAAGAGGTTGGCAGCAGAAAGAGGATTGGTGAAAGCCAGCTGGCAGCTCAGAGAGAGACAGCAGGTATCCAGAATAGGAATGCGGGAGAGAGAGGTTGCAGCTCCACAAGCTAAGGAAATGACACATTGGCACAGGAGCCAGGGATTTCGTGCAGCACATGACGACGATGACATGGGGATTGGATTGAGTGGGCCTAACGGAACAGAGTAAGGGCAATGGGAGACATTGAGAATGAGGTGTGGCTACAGGGCGTTAGTGGATATTGAACCCAAAAGGATTACGGGAACAAAGGATGCGTTGCAAGACATCTTTCACACAGATTGCACTTTGATCACCTTATTGCTTAAAACTCCCCTGAAGTTTACAACATATAACCTCCAAAAAATAGAGTCTTTACATCAGACAGGCACAATACGAAGAATAAAAACAAACTATGAGAAAAGTTTTCAATCGATACAGTGCAACTGTCAAAACCGAAGGGCCGTGTCCTTGGTAGGGAGTGCAGGAGGTGCAGACACTCTAATCGGCCGGACTGCCGGGTCGCACTGGGCACCCTCTACATTCGTGGGTGGACAGTTCTCCCCCTCCGCCTCCACCTGCGTCCGAGTGAGCTGCAGCACCCGCTTCACGGCCAGGCGCTGCCGCACTTGGAGCAGCTGCAGCGGTGACATCGGCCGCTGGGCTTTCACCTTCGCAGACAGGCGTCGGCCAGGGAGAGCTCCCTGTGATCCGGTCGGAGTATTCCCTCGGACGTGAGACAGCGGTGCACGACTGCGGGCCGTCACTGTTACTTCAGCTGTTTTTACTTTCCTTGGTGACGGAGATACGTCAAATGTCAGCTTCTTTGCAACTGCTACAACTTTCTGGGGAACATCACAGGGCAGGACAGGAGTATCTGTGATGGCAGGCTTTGGAAACTCTTGTCTATCATCCACACCAGCAGAATCTTCCACAGGGGCCTCAGCATTGTCACTGTTGAGCTCCAATGGGCTTTCCACCAAAATAGGGGTTCTTGATATGCCAACAGTGGCGGACCTGGGATCATTCAACAGCCTTCTATGGTGGTGGGTATCATCCGTTGTCACTTCGTCTGTCTCATCAGCACTTGATTTGAACAGCACCTCGACGGGTGTTCGTTCTGCGTCTACCAATGGAGATCTCGGATCGATGAGTGTAATCCTGTCTGGTGTACCACTACTTACGGGTGCAGCATTCAGTTTATTCTCATTCGAAATAACTTCTTCAAATAACTCTTTGAGGCTGCTAGATGGACAATTGCCCATTTTCCTTCTCGTCCTCTTCCAGACGAAAGAGAACGTATCTTGCAGTTTCCGTTTAATTTTATCGGCACTGAAATTCTCACAACGTAAAACTGTCCTATTGCTTTAACATGCTCGTCTTAAAGCACTTCTAAATAAAACTTCTCTTAATAATAAAAAGAAAATAGATTTCAAACTATATCACAAAATATCCACGATCTTTTCTTTACGTTACTTAAGACACTCGTTAATTCAATGAGCTACCGAAGCACGACACACACCCCCTACTCACAGCTTTACTTCTGCCAGTACCTCGTCTCCTGCCTTCCAAACTTTACAGAAGCTCTCCTGCGAACCTTGCAGAACTAGCACTCCTGAAAGAAAGGATATTGCGGAGACATGGCTTAGCCACAGCCTGGGGGATGTTTCCAGAATGAGATTTTCACTCTGCAGCGGAGTCGGGCACACAGTTTTAATCTGCCAGGAAGTTTCATATCAGCGCACACTCCGCTGCAGAGTGAAAATCTCATTCTGGAAACATCCCCCAGGCTGTGGCTAAGCCATGTCTCCGCAATATCCTTTCTTTCAGGAGTGCTAGTTCTGCAAGGTTCGCAGGAGAGCTTCTGTAAAGTTTGGAAGGCAGGAGACGAG
The DNA here is from genome assembly GCF_023898315.1 of Schistocerca nitens. Classification (NCBI taxonomy): domain Eukaryota; kingdom Metazoa; phylum Arthropoda; class Insecta; order Orthoptera; family Acrididae; genus Schistocerca; species Schistocerca nitens. The sequence continues at coordinate 802,419,823 of NC_064616.1, read as the reverse complement.
GTACTGGCAGAAGTAAAGCTGTGAGTACCGGGCGTAAGTCGTGCTTCGGTAGCTCAGTTGGTAGAGCACTTGCCCGCGAAAGGCAAAGGTCCCGAGTTCGAGTCTCGGTCGGGCACACAGTTTTAATCTGCCAGGAAGTTTCATATCAGCGCACACTCCGCTGCAGAGTGAAAATCTCATTCTGAGAAAATTCATGTTATTCTGCTCCCACGAACCAAAATGTTTGTGCAATGGGCACGATGTATAATTATGTACACGTACAGATCTATGAGATTGTTGCAAAGGATAATCAAATGCATAATTTGAGATGAAATTTTAGAAACAGGGGAAGTGTGTTGCGCCATACAATAAGTTTTTAGCACATGCTTAAACCTTATATAGTTCTACCCAGTGAACTCAGTGCAGAGATGGCTAGTCGTGGGACAAGGTCCCAATCCGAATGTCAACAAGACATACCGCCAGTGTAAAGGACTTCAGACCACAAGATGAGCATTGTCACACAGTTCCGAGCGAGGAAAGCAGGAAAGCAGAAACGCAAAACGTCGCAATGTAATTTAAGAAAGTGGTGTGTAGTACCACTCCCCCGTTTCAGCGCCTGAGCGTCACTGCAGTAATCAAACGCTGCAGAAAGAACCGAGCACGGCAACCCATAATAATTACTGATTTACGACTGCGAGGCAAAGAATGCGGTCGACAAATGTAAACGAGGGCAAATGCGATAATACACCTAGACCGCTTCGGCAAAGGTGCAGGCTCGGTTCTTTAAATAACGACGCTTTCGGAGGTCTAGCAAGGAACCGTTTGAGTGCGAGGACGAAAGTTCAGTCTTTAGTAAGACTCATCTGCAAGTGTTGTGTTAACATTTATGGCAGCTGAAATGTTAACTGCTATCGACTCACCATGTTTATCAGGAAACGACAGAAAATGAGTGTCCGGGAGGTGTAGTCATCAGCGTTCTATGGGATGTGTGGATTACATTTTACAAAATAGACATCGTCGATATTCAAAGAAATGTTCAGAACAAACCATTAACTTGCATCACGAACACCGAAGGAAAAATGGCCCGCCATAGTGGCCACAACAGTTCGCACCATCAAGATCGAAGGCGAACTCCGTGGCAGTTACAAACTGTGCAGGACACTCGTAAAGAGTGCGTATAGAATTATATTGGTGTAAGCATAGACTCATAATGGTGTGATGGAAACTGATGGAATGTGATGGCATGCAACCCAGCGCTAAACAGTATGTCGTCGAGATTATCGTGAAACTGGCTATACTTCAAGGCTTACCTGCAGACAGCTCGATAATATGTTTCATAGGCACGGAAACAACAAACATCCGAAGGCTGTAGCGTCTGTCCTCTGTCCTTTCTATAAAAACACACCGCTCTGGACAACAGCGTTCGCCATCGTAGAACTGTGTCCGGGGCTTCCACTAGACCCCGATTGCTAACGTCAGAAGGCGTGGTGCGGGTTACGTCTGTCCTAGGTAACCTGGCCCGCCCCCAGTTTGGCCACTGCTGGGCGGTGCGACTATTCTGTGTCAGCCACATTTCTGCGAATCCGTCAGGTTTCTCCCCTCGACTTTCACGCTCAAAGGTGCAATCTGAGACCTTCACAGCGGTCGCAAGGTGGAAGAAGAAGAGAACCAAAACAATTATATCCGTCACCAATACAAATTATTTCCCTCACATATCGGTAAAGAGCACTGACCACTGATTAGCATAACGAAGTGTGTCCATGGCATATTAAACGCATTTTGCATATATGCTGAATCAAACATAATAATGGAAGGTGCCATCTTACACGTATTAATTCACGATTCTTATGGTGACATCATTAACCTCGGATTACGAACCTTAGATAGTTACGATAATAATCAAAATAACATGTAACAAATTCCCATTCCCAGATCCTCTCCCTTGACCTCGAGTGATCAAACTTAAATAATTTTGATAACCATGAAACATTAGTTATAAAAAAATACAGACTCCCTGACCGCAAACAAACCTGACGGTCCTTTTCGTATTGTGCACAGACCTCAAATGTTGCATCCCACACGACTGCTCTAGTAATAAGTGGAATATGGAAGAGGAGCTCTAATGAGCTCTAATGTTACTGTTCGAGATGGAACTTGGTGGGGGTGGGTTTCTTAGGTAGGACGCGTAACCTGATACTCATACTCAAGGCCATCTAGAAGCGGAATTAGCTCAAGTGCATGGGTAATCCTGGGGAATGGGGGAGCTGGGTGACCTTCACTATAAGTCACTGAATGTTTTAACCTGATATGGGAAGTCCTTATCATGTGCGTGGGCAGGCCTGGGGGAGAGGGGACGGTGGTGATCTTGAATATATGTCTCACAATTGTGTAAACTGACACTGAAAGGTAGATCATCAAGGTGAAGTGTAACCGGTGTCCGGACATTTGCCACACCAGACATTTGCCACGGTTTTACCTGCTCCGAAGGGTCGGGTCCCTTGTCCCCCCCCCCTCCTCCTCCACCTCCTCCTCCTCCTCCTCACCCAGCCACCCAGTTTGCTTTCGAAGTTCCGAACGTGACCATCAGTATGAAAGTTATTACAACAAACAAGGGCAGGCCTCCTGCCCTTCTAAAGAAGGTGTTGTTACATGGATGTGTTTACCCCGAAAAGCGGATCACTGCAAGGGAAAGCTGCTTTCGAGGAACGCAGAAGTGTTGTGCGTATTAGAACATCTCTGTGGACCACCTGACGATGCAGCTCTGAAAGTGAGAAAGCAAGTGGAAAGGGCGGAGAGAAGGTCTCGACAAGAAACTACACAGTTATCGGAGATATACGCGGATGAAATGGGAAATCTACATAATACAGTTTGTGACTTTGTTACAGTGATGCCTAGTTCAGAATCTATGAAGAGAACCATGCGTCGTCGAGGGAGTCAAGTGCGGGGGAACCAACAACAGCCTAAGAACTCTTATGAAATTGATCTTCATGAAGATCTATTAAAAATGGGAGATGGCAGTAGTTTTCTTCCGGAAGACGATCGATTAGAGGCGAGAATAATGATTTTTAGTGGAAGCAAAGGAAAAGAAATTTTAAAAACATGTGCCCATTTTTTTATGGATGGAACATTTAAGAGATGCAGCAAGCAGTTTGTACAGACCTTCACCATACACGTAGACTTAGGAGGCCCGATTAAAGAAACAAACATTCTTCCTATTGTATTTGCACTGCTCCCTAATAAGAAGAAAGACACATATGTTCGTCTGTTTTGTCTGACAAAACAGGCAGTGTCTGAGTGGTGTCCTAAACAAGTAAAGATGCACTTTGAGGCAGCTGCGATATCGACCATTCGTCAAGTTTTTCCCACAACTGAAATATATGGATTCTATTTCCATATGAAGAAGAGATTATGGAGAAGAATTAAAGTTCTCGGTCTAACTGAGGAGTACCGCTAGAACGAGGATTTAAGACTTCACATCAGCGTGTGTGCAGCGCTGGCAGTTGTAAAACCGGAGGGCATAAGCAATGGATGGATTGAGATTCATGCAGAAGCTCCTGATAACGGAAGGTTCTCTCATTTTCTTGACTACTTTGTGGATAACTGGCTAGAGAATGAGGATATCACAATAGAAATGTGGGACTGTTACGGAAAAAGGCACCGAACGACGAATTCTGTTGAAGGGTGGCAAAACAAAATAAATAGTATCATGCTAGAATCAACTATTTGGTGGAGTGCTTGAAAAAGGAATCAGAGCTCACAAACTGCATGTACATGAAATTGGAAATGAATCTTGAAGGTAAGAAGAGGAAGAAGAAGTACTTGGAGCTGGACGACAGGATGGAGAGAATCGTAAAGAATTATGAAGAGACTGGCAACATTAGGCCTTGCTTGAAAGCCATTGCCCATATTCAGAAACTGGACTAAATTACGTTAAAAATGTATTAAAACTATGAAGATCACTGAGTCCTCGCAGATTCCTAAGATAAAATTATTAAAACATTGAAGCAGCATTATCGGAGCTAATATTAAGTTGTAATTGTAAATAGAGTGTACATTAGTTCAGCGTGTTTAGGCTGATTTTACACACGCCAGAATGGTAGATGGTCATTTATCATTTTCACGGTCCAAAGCCTGTGCAAAGTGTGATGTGAATCAGCCTTTAATGTAAAAATTAAAAAGTGTTTCAAGCCTCACAAAAGTATCCCTATTGTTGTCACGTTAAGATAACTTTTTTCTACCTTCCAATATTATGGCCATACTATTAAATAATTGTGAGTTCTAAAATAATTTTCTGAAGCTTCAGAATCGCAAATATCACCTAAAATATCATGGTTTGTTAAACTGATAGTATACGCTTTTGTGAAAGAAAATGGGAACTTAACCTTTGAATTGCACCTAAAATTGATATCCCAACACTGATCTGATCCTAAGGTTGGCAATTTTGGCACCTCAAATATTTTTTATTTAAGTTTAGCTGCAAACATTTATAGTAGATGTAAATCTACTTAAGTACTTTTAAATATAGTCCTTTAAAAATTAAAATTTCTTGCTAAATTGTTGATTATCTTTAAACAGGTCAGAAAAGCAAGGGCCTTACTACTGAAAATTAATTGTTACTAAAGAACATCAGAATCAAAAGTATTAGACGTACTTTTCTTATACATTATAGACTTTTTGAAAAGATATTTGATCATTTCCTCTGTCACTGGCAGTGTAATTTGAGGTGCTTTGCAACACCAGGGATATCTACTCCTAAATTATGTTTCCAGCTGTTCTCATTTCGAATTCTGGAATATTTACTTCGTCTTCTTTGGTGAAGGAATTTCGGAAAATGCATTTACTAACTCCACTTTAGTGGCACTGTCTACAGTAACATTAGCATCGCTGTCGCGCAGTAAAGGTACTTACTGAGCCTTTCCGCTGGTTTACTTAACATGGGACCGGTATCTCTTCGAATGTTCCGCCACATTTCTAGAGCGAGTTTCGTTGTGGAAGCTATTAAATGCATCTCGCATTGAAATCCGCACCAAATTTCGAGCCTCAGTAAATCTTCACCAATCTTGGAGATTTTGCGTTCGTCTAAATTATACGTGCCTTTTGCGGTGCTCCTGCAACAGCTTTCTGTCGTGTTTTGTGTACCATGGGGGATCAGTTCCGTCTCTTATTAATTTATTTGGTATGAATATCTCGAGTGCTGTTGATACTATTTCTTTGAACTTAAGCCACATATGGTCTTTATTTACATAGTTTGGAAGGATTGGAGACTACTTCTTGGAAAGACGTCACCCGAATGTTTAGCTGCTTTTATAAGTAGATATATTTCGCGTTTAGTTTTGGTGAATTTTTTTGTTACGGAAGTGAGCCTCGCTACGAATGCTTTGTTCACTAATTCCTGTATCCGTCGTGATGCTCAGGATTATTTGTGGCTAAGAGTTCAAGTGTGTTTTAGTAACCATTTACAAATGGTTCAAAAAATGGTTCAAATGGCTCTGAGCACTATGGGACTCAACTGCTGAGGTCATTAGTCCCCTAGAACTTAGAACTAGTTAAACCTAACTAACCTAAGGACATCACAAACATCCATGCCCGAGGCAGGATTCGAACCTGCGACCGTAGCGGTCTTGCGGTTCCAGACTGCAGCGCCTTTAACCGCACGGCCACTTCGGCCGGCTACAAATGGTTCAAATGGCTCTGAGCACTATGGGACTTAACATCTGTGGTCATCAGTCCCCTAGAACTTAGAACTACTTAAACCTAACTAACCTAAGGACATCACACACACCCATGCCCGAGGCAGGATTCGAACCTGCGACCGTAGCAGTCGCGCGGTTCCGAACTGAACGCCTAGAACCGCGAGACCACCGCCGCCGGCGATACCATTTACAATTTGAATGGCCTCGTCAACTAATTGTTAAAAATAATTTTAAAAAAAGCAAAATGGCTCTGAGCACTATGGGACTCAACTGCTGTGGTCATAAGTCCCCTAGAACTTAGAACGACTTAAACGTAACTAACCTAAGGGCAGCACACAACACCCAGCCATCACGAGGCAGAGAAAATCCCTGACCCCGCCGGGAATCGAACCCGGGAACCCGCGCGTGGGAAGCGAGAACGCTACCGCACGACCACGAGATGCGGGCTAAAAAAAGCATTTAGAACAATTACGGAAGTTGTTTTCTATTTACAATAGGGTATGAAAATGTATTTTTGTCGGTCCGCAGCTCGTGGTCGTGCGGTAGCGTTCTCGCTTTCCACGCCCGGGTTCCAGGGTTCGATTCCCGGCGGGGTCAGGGATTTTCTCTGCCTCGTGATGACTGGGTGTTGTGTGATGTCCTTAGGTTAGTTAGGTTTAAATAGTTCTTAGTTCTAGGGGACTGATGACCATAGACGTTAAGTCCCATAGTGCTCAGAGCCATTTTGTATTTTTGTCAACATGCGGAAGGTAGATTGAAGTAACTGTCAACTATAATTGTATGAGTAGGGTACCTATTTGTGATGAGACTCAAGTTTTCCTTTCTTTGAACTGTTCAACAAGTGTCTCATGTGAGACAGTGGGTCGGTAAAAGGAGCCAGTTATTAATTTATTCCGGTTGTCGAACATAACCTCTGCCCATACTAAGTCACAGGAACTATCTGCTTCAAAATCGATTGTGAGCTTACATTATTTTTCCTTAAGTTGTCCTTCTTGTTTCTGTTGTAGTGCAGATAATTACAATTACGGCTTTTCCCTCCAGAACCTAAGATGCTTTCTCTGTGACCCTGTGAATACCAGAGCTAAACAATGTAGAACAACAATATACGTTACAAGCGTAGCATTCTGTATTACTTCATTTCCTTATTTCTAACATTTTAAAATTGTGAGTCGACTTTAGATGACATGTCAATCATAGATGTTCTTATCTCTATTTAGTGAACGTGTTTTCAGTTACGTTTTCAACATTGTCCCGCTACACTTCATTAACTAATGTTTTTAGAGAGTAAATTAATATGGAGTACGTCGTTCTTCTTTTCAAACATTCACAAACCCATTTATTCTTTCCCTATTGTCTTTTGGGTATGCAGTTGTACTAATTAAAGTAGGCACAAATGCAGTGATCGGAAAGAAATGATTAGCGTACATTCGCATTCTCGTTTCATCGTGAAAGGAAGCTACCGTATAGACAGAGGAATCTATATTTATACTTGGCAGAACTAATTACATACTGACATAATCGTCGGTATTGCTTTCGTTTCCCAAAAGTTATAAATATTTCGATTTCGGAAAAGAAGCTCTGTATTTGGCCAAGATGTCGAAGAAGAAGGTCCCTTACATACTGGTTGTATCGAGTAAGATGTGGAGACGGCGGTTTGAAAGCGGACAGAGGTAGTGCGGGGAAGGGCGTCCCTTACCTGAGGGATCGCTACTCAAGCTACCTGGCGAAGGCAAGCTACCTGGCGAAGGGGCAAGTGTGGCAAATGTCCGGTGTGGCAAATGTCCGGTGTGGCAAATGTCCGGCATTCGTGTAACCTTACACCGGACGCTGACCCAGTGTTTTTCGCCAGAACTGGCCCTGAATAGCTCCTTGCACACAATTAGAATTTGTGACTGCTGGCAAAATGTTATCATTTTTAATATGCAGTTTATATGGACTAAGATTGAAGTAATTGCTGACTGGAAGTTTGCGCGCTTATTTGGCGACCTCTATCACGGCTTTTCTGATTATTTTCAGAAACAGTGTCATTCAATATCATTTGTAGATGAACAGAAACGTTTTCCTAGTGATTTTATGTGCTGTTGGCAATTGCCTTTTCCCAGTGGTTTTGCCTGGCACCCCCAAAATTATTTGTCAGTTGTTTAAACATGTTGCAAGAGCAACAACAATACCTGCCGGCCGCTGTGGCCGAGCGGTACTAGGCGCTTCAGTCAGGAACAGCACTGCTGCTACCGTCACAGGTTCGAATCCTGCCTCGGGCATGGATGTGTGTGCTGTCCTTAGGTTAGTTAGGTTTAAGTAGTTCTAAGTCTAGGGGACTGATGACGTCAGATGTTAAATCCCATAGTGCTTAGAGCCGTTTGAACCATTTGAACCACCAATACCTTGTATTTATTCTTATGTCTCAACACGGGAAGTTTCGTAAGCCAATCTAAGTTTGGATTTCAAAAGGGCCCCCGAATATGTTAGCTCTTTATAAAGTTACTAAGCACATAATAAAACTTATAAATGGTAAAATATCAGCAGACGGTATCTTTCATGAATTACGTATGATAATTGTTTGTGTCAGTCATGATAAGCTATTAGAGAAGTTTAGTTTTTATGGAATGTGTGTTCAAAACAGACCTAGTTTAATTCTTGTTGTAGAAACAGGATGCTGAAATTAACCCTAATACAAAGAGAGTATCTATATTATTTGTAATGTGAAAAATTACAATAGCAGTCTAACGGGGTTCGATCATTGGCCCACTACTCTTCATGCTGCACGATAATGATATGCGGTTTCATTTGAATCAGGAGGCACAACTTGCTCTGTTTGGAGAGTATACAGCACTGCTGAGAAGCCAAGAAAAGAAGCATCTATAAAGGAAACAGTAAATCATGCTTTTTGTGAAAGTTACAAACTGGATTTGCACAAAGGTGCTAGCTTTATACTTAGGAAAACACATATCATCTAGTTTTGTTCTGTCACAAATATCCCACCTACCATTAATCTAGTATACCAGGAAGAAATATGAAACAAAGTAGAAATTTCTACTTTCTTAGATGTACACAGTGATGAAAACTTGAACTGGAATAACCTTATAGTAGACCTTCCAGAATGTTTAGGTTCGATTACTTTTGCCATAAAATTAACTTTCAACTTTGGGATGTAATGGTGTCTCTGTGTCAGCACAGTACATAGTGGCGTATTTGGCTGCGGCAGTGGTAGTAAACAGGGGCGACTGTGTGCTGCTTCAGTGAAGTAGCAACGACTAAAGTAGCCTATAAGATGCAAGGCCGCTGTCACACGTCCATCAGGCGGCCGCTCTCAGCAGGCTTTAAGAATGCCGGAATTCTGATGCCTAACCCAGCACCTCTTGAAGACGCCCAGAGCTCAGCTGAAAGCACCATAGAGGAGGTTCTTGGTGGCTTCGGATAAAGACCCGAAACCATCAGGTGTGGTAGCGACTAACAGAAAACTGGCTTGTTGAAAATGCTAAAAAATGTAATTAAAACTGCTTGATCCATGTGGGACTGACGGCAGGCATAGAGGAAGTCTCAGTATCGGCAGCTGCCAGGGTGTGACAGGCGAGTAGTTATAATTGCGCTGTCCAGTTTTGTCGTGACAGGGCCCTGCCTTTGATCACGTAGGCGTCAAAGCAGCGCAGCGTAGGGCCGTGACACGTGGAAATTCAGCTCACCGTTGCTGTGAACTGTAGTCTCGCACCATGCTCTGCCAGCAATATCCCTGGCCCCGGCAACAGTATTCCATATGCAGCTCACATGCCTGCTTCTCAATAGACTGCAGAGTCAGGGCGGAGGGTGTTGCCTCAACAGCGGATGCAGAAGTTCCAAGTTTAACATATTTTTCATATTTCTATTTAGAGATTTCTTACGGGATATTATTGTGACACAACTTCTCACTTACGTAAAAAGTTTATACTGCACCAAAGAAATTAATTAGAATTACGTATGGGGGTTCACACATTTACATATTGCATACTTTTATTTAGGTAAATAGAAATATTAACCACAGCCTAATGTACAGTTATTCACTCCTGAAATTCGTTATCAACAATATATCTGAGTATGAGGGTAGCAGACATACTCACAAGCACAGGGCAAGAAGGAAAAATTACCTGCGTTACTCTTTTACGAATACAACTTTGGGAGAGAAAGAGGTAAAATATTCCGCTATAAAACTCCTTGAGAAGCTACTCAGATATCAAAAGTGTTTTCAAATATTAATCAAAGATGCTTCTCCTTAACTTTTCCTTCAATACAACAAAGAAATTCTTGAATAGACCTAATTCGTCACATTTACAAAAAGGTAACTTCTAAATGGCTAGCATGTAGCCATACGAATATTCTTTCACCTTGCTTGTCTGTGTTTTCTATGTTTGTCCAGTTGACACGTTCCACATCATAACGTTTACCGTGAATTTGATCTATGGATCAAGTTACCATCTAACTAACTAATAAGATACTAACACCTTCACCTAAGCTGTTAATTTAATAGGAGTTAATAACGTGAAATTTACTACTAAATACAATTTGTCCCATAGTGAACTATCTTCGTGATATCCTATATTTTTACTTAATATGATAATGAGGTGTCTGGTTCATACTGCTAGTAGACTTGCCAGTTTTGTATTTAAGCCACTGAAATCGTCATGGGACAAAAGTAGTTGCCATTAGTGGCAGTCTTATACTGATTCATGTGTGTCAATAATTCTAGCAAAGTCAGTGATGTTGCTGCACCGTTTCTTACTGGTCGTTCACACCTTGTGTATGAAAGCGGGTTAAAGGGAATCGCCGCCTCTTGCGCAAGACATTGCAGAGTTAATTGGTTCCGAGTAATGAATGCGCCCGGATCGTTACTATTAAACGCCACCTAGTTTCCTACATGACACGACATTAATCGGGTTCTGCGGTGAAAAGTGGTTCCGTTGGTTTTTATCACTGGCGCTTGGCAACTCTCTTCAAGAGTAATGAGTAATGGTGCATCTTACTTGTAATTGTCAGGTGTAAGTGACTGTGTGTATAAGGCCCACTACAGTGTTTTAATAATCTAGAGGGAGAGTATGGCAGCTAACGCTTTAGCTTGTCCTTTTGTAACAGTGAAGCACTTAATTGCTTACCAGGATAAACCTAATTACGAAGGCTAATCCAAATCAATAGCATCCAGCCCTCCATCGTGCAACAGTGAGAAAAATATGGGGGCATACCAAGACACTGATGTGGGTGTTCCAATGTAAAAATTGTTAGTTCGCCTAAACAGGTTCTTCCAACGGATTTAAATATGCTAAATCTCATGTTAGTAAATTGTCGAAGTGTCTGGAGCAAGATCCCCGAGTTACTCTCCGAAATAAACAGTAGCAGTGCCAATATTGAATTAGGTACCGAAAGCTGGTTGAAACCAGGCGTAAATAGCAGTGAAATTTTGAACTCGGATTGGGCAGTGTTTAGGAAGGATAGGACTGTTGCTATGGGAGGTTGTGTGTTCATTGCAGTTAAAAGCTGTTTAACGTAGATGAGATCGATACTGGGTCGGACTCTGAAATAGTCTGGATAAAGATGTCAATCAGTCAACGATTGACCATAGTACTGGGATGTTTTTATAGACCACCAGCATCTGCAACAAACGTCACACATCGTTTCAGGGAAAGTTTTAAACACATAGGAAATAAATATCCAAATTATCCAATAGTTATAGGTGGAGACTTTAATCTGGCATCCATTGACTGGGAAAATTACACGCTTATCACAGGGGGCAGAAGCAAAGACTCATGTGAAGTTATTTTAGGAGCGCTCTCAACAAACAAGCTTGAGCAGTTGGTTATAAAACCAACTCGAGATGATAACATATTAGATATCCTGGCGACAAACAGACCTGATCTTTTTGAGGAAGTTAATCTAGAAGAAGGTATTAGCGACCATAATGTCGTTGTGGCTTCTATGTCAGTGGAAGTTGCAAAAAAACCAAAGAAACAGCTTAGAGTTTTCTTGTTTGGGAAAGGAAATAAAAATTTCATTAATGAATATCTTCATAGTCAGCTCCAAGCATTCACCGCGAGACACGAAGACATTAAGCATCTTTGGTTGGAATTTAAAGGTATTGTCCACCATGTGCTAGAGAAGTATGGGCTTAGCAAAACTGTAGGGGAGGGAAAGGATCCACCTTGGTACAACAAACATATTAGGAAGTTGCAGAGAAAGCAGAGAATTTAGCACAGTCGTTTTAAACGTAGTCACTGCCCCGCTGACAAACAGAAATTGTGTGAAATTAAAGCAGCTGTCAAAACGTCGATGAGAGATTCTTTTAACGAATTTGAAAGCAATATTTTATCTGCAGATTCTAAAAATAAACCCAAAAAATTTTCGTCGCACGTCAAATCTATGAACGCTACAAATAATTCAATACCTTCTCTTGCTGACAGTACGGGTAATGTAACTGATGATGATAAACAGAAGGCCGACATAATGACCTTTCTAGACTCTGAGAAGCTCATCTGCAGAAACCAGCACGGTTTTAGGAAACAGCGGTCATGCGAGACACAGCTGGCCCTCTTCGTGCAGGCTCTAGATACCGGCTCCCAGGTTGATGCCATGTTTCTCGACTTTCGAAAGGCGTTCGACTCAGTTCCGCACTGTCGCTTGCTCCAAAAATTGCGCGCTTACGGCCTATCCGATGACATATACGGTTGGAAAGATAGTTTTCTAACAGACAGGGAGCAGTACGTCGTCCCGAACGGGTTGACATCAACAGAAATAAGCGTAACTTCAGGTGTGCCCACGGCAGTGTAATAGGTCGGCTGCTTTTTACGATTAACATAAACGATCTGGTTGATGGTATTGACAGCGGCAGTAGACTGTTTGCCGATGATGCTGTAGTGTACAGGAAAGTAGTATCACATGAAAGTTGTGAACAAATCAATGAGGATTTGCCGAAAAGAAATGCTTGGTCTAATGACTGGCAGTTATCTCTCAATATTAGTAAGTGTAACCTATTGCGTATAACAACGCGAAAATCCCTATTAATGAACGAGTACAAAATAAATGCCCAGTCTTTGGAAGCGGTTGCGAGGTGCCGGGGCTAGCAGTGTATTTGACACTAAATTCTTCTTGAATCTACATATGTAAATGATGCTCTAAGCCCCCCCCCCCTATTCTAACTCCGACTTTTGCTGTTGCAGAAGGATAAAAAAAAAAAAAAAACACGCGAACTGACTCTAATCAACCCTGCCAGTGGAGTAGAAGAGAGTTTGGCACCTGCAATAATTTAATTTGATAAATAAGTTAAATAAACGAAGGTTTCATTAACATAGTGGGAAATGATGGGTTGCTCTACCGATTAACAGAATGAAAGTTCTGTCCAAAATAACAATATGATTTATTAAGACTAAACACAAAATAATAAAAAAACACATGAAATATTTATAATACATCAAATTGGCTCAAATTGGAGACTCATACAAACACTGTAAAGGTGAAGTTGTCCCTAAACTAGATCGTGAGGTTTAATACGAAGTGGTATGTGGAGCCAATTCCTTGCCACTCCAATCTCAAGAGAGACACACAGCTAACCCAACAGTAATTGCTGCTACTCAAGACAGAACAAAGTTAGAAAAAGACGAACAGGCGCGCTCTGCTGAGCTCTGATTGACTAGGAAAATCCCTATCTGCCGGTGCTGTGGACATACATTACCAAACTGTCTTCTTGACTGCCAGAACACGATCTGGCGTATCGGCGGCGATGGCTGGTTGCTTCGACGTCCTCGACCAAAAGGCGAGAGCCGACTACCTAGAGCACCCGTACAGGCCGAACACACAACATTCCCGCCTCCACGACAGTGGCCGTGGTTAAACGTTCCAATCAGCAACTCGAAAACCGGCGGAAATTCCACTCCATTGCCGGAGCACTACCATTCCACCAATGGAGATTCTTGGCGCCAATTTCTGTGCTGATTTTGCTACGTCACGGAGCTATGCCCTGAGCAAGCCAATCACAGTTACTATTTTGCAGAAAGCGCGGGAATTTTCCCGCCACAACTGCCTGGGTACACATGTCATTCCCACGCCTCGCTGGTAGCCCGCCAGAAAGTGTTTTCGCTAAGATTCTGCGAAGTAACGGAACCTCTAGCCCAGCCGCTACTTCAAACCCCTCCGGGCGTGTCTTTTGACAATGTCGGCGTCTGCAAAGCATTCACTTGACTTCCTCGCACCCGTCGGCTTAACCCTCTCCAGTTCAACAGAGCCCGCCTGTCACCGGACCACCCGGGTGACGAGAGACGCTGCGTGGGAAGTCCGCGTGTGAAGGAATGGCAACTTTCCACCGCATGCAATTAGAGAGGAGAATCGTAAGATAGAAATATGAGAGGGGGCTCATGCCACCTCTCACGGTAACGTCCGTCAAGTATTTGGGTATGACTATTCGAAATGATCTCAAATGGAATGATCAGATTACACAAGTAACGGGTAAGGCGAAATCTAGATTGCAGTTTATTGGTAGAATCCTGAAGCGATGCAGTCCTTCAGCAAAGGAAATAGCTTACAATACCTTAGTTCATCCAGTCTTAGAGTATTGTTCATCTTTTTGGTACCCTTAGCGGTTGGGTTCAAAATGGTTCAAATGGCTCTGAGCACTATGGGACTCAACTGCTGTGGTCATCAATCCCCTAGAACTTAGAACTACTTAAACCTAACTAACCTAAGGACATCACACACATCCATGCCCGAGGCAGGATTCGAACCTGTGACCGCACCAGTCGCACGGTTCCGGACTGCGTGCCTAGAACCGCAAGACCACAGCGGTTGGGTCTGATTCAAGAAATTGAGAAGGTCCAAAGAAGAGCGGCAAGATTCGTGACTGGTACATTTAGCCATCGCGAGAGCGTTACAAATTTCAAAGAAAGTTTGAAGTGGGACACACTTGCTGATAGACGTCGCGGTAATCGGAAGGGGCTGCTCCCTAAATTCCGAAATCCGATCTTCGCTGAGGATGTAGAGTATATATTATTACCACCAACTTTCAGACCGCGCAATGATCACCATTCAAAGATAAGGAAAATTAGAGCTCGTGCTGAGGCGTTCAGATAGTCATTTTTCCCTCGCGCGATCCGCTAGTGGAACGGAGGGGGAAATATGACTTTGGCGCGAATTGTCCCCTCCGCCACACACCGCTTGGTGGCTAGCGGAGTATATATGTCGATGTAGATGTGGATGTAGACTGGTGGCTAAAAAACGTGGGCGTTATCCTCCCTGTCAAACGCAGGCAAAATAATTATTTGAACTCCCTTTGAATGGTTTGAACTCAAGTATATTGGCACCGTGTCACTGCACAGACTTCATTGTACGTCTACATGCTTAATAATTTTGCTCTATAACACTAGACACACTGCGGCGCCACTAGAGGTGGTGCACTTTCTCATCGTGTTCATTAAAATAGTGTTGCGCAATTCCTGCAGCATGAATAGGGACATTATCATCTTTGTGCTATAGTAGTTCACAAGGAAACAAGTTTTGTAGCACTGGTTGAATATGGGTGTCCAAACGCACCCAGTACTCTTCCCACGCACGGCAAAAACTGTATAAATACTATGGCGTGACGTATTGTCCCACAGCATCACTAATTCATTGCTATGTTTCAAAATAGGAAAAACAGTTTAAACACTACAGGCTTCTGTTGGAGTTCTCCAAAATTAAACATATTTATTGGCCATGAAATCCGTGAACCACAATTTCTCTGACCCAATGCCATCCTCTCTTTGTATTTTTTTAATTATTATTGTATCCGTAAGAAATGGTTCGTGAAAGCCTGCGAATGTAAATAGATTTTGCTGTTACCACACGACTTTCTTTTATTTATATCTTGGACGACACGTTTCGGGAAATGGTTCCCATTTTCAAGTACATTGTTCGTATATTGTGACATTTACCTGCTGTTTCCGATTTGTGAGATGCTGCGTTATTCTTCTGCTTTCACTGTAATATGTAAACACACAGAACTATGTAATTGAAAATGGATTTTTACACATAGTTAATAGATGATTTGAAAAAACTTTATTTACTGGTTCGTCGTAGTTCACTTAAGCAGAATCTCACACGTATTAAACGTCACTCTCAGAATTAACAGACCACAGAACATGTCATAGTCACAAAGATATTTTTATACATATTCAACAGAAGTAACGTTCTAGATCGTCCATTGTACTATTTTTTCGTGCAGAGTGTATTTTTCTAATGTAATCAGACATTATTTCATTTTATACTATTTAAAACGATACTAGTTTCTATGTATCACCATTATATTGGCTTATTTAAAATCACTTTAAGCGCATCTGAAGAAATTCACTGACAATAAACCCCTTAAGTGCGAAGTCGCAAGTTAAATCTTTAGTAAGGCTCATTTAAAAGCTCTGAGTTAACAATTATGACAGTAAAAATATTAGTTGCTAATGATTCACCATGTGCATCAGGAGGGGGACAGAAAATGAGTGTCCGGGATGTACAGAGATCAACCTTCTATGGGATGAATGTATATTATACTTCACAAAATGGGGGTCGTCAATATTCAAGAAATGTTCAAAACAAAACATTACCTTGCACCACGACCACCGAATGAAAAATGATGCGAACAGTGACCGCAAAAGTTCGCACCATCAAGATCGATGGAGAACTCCTTGGGTGTTACAAACCGTACACGACATTCAGCTAGGTATCCACTCTTAAGGAAAGCATTTAGAATCACATGGGTGTAACGGGCTGATGAGAACTGGTGGGATGTGAAGGCACGCAACCGAATGCAAAATAGTCTGTCGAGAAGGTTGTCGTGGATCTGGCTATCCTTTAAGGCGTAGCTGCAGGTAGTGCGATAATACACTAAGATCAAAAGTATCCGGACACCTGGCTCAAAATGACTTACATGTTCGTGGCGCCCTCCATCGGTAACGCTGGAGTTCAGTATGGTGCTGGCCCACCCTTAGCCTCGATGACAGCTTCCACTCTGGTGGCGTACGTTCAATCAGGTGCTGGAAGGTTTCTTGGGGAATGGCAGCCCATTCTTCACGGAATGCTGCACTGAGGAGAACTATCGATGTCGGTCGGTGAGGCGTGCATCCCAAAGGTGTTCTATAAGATTCAGGCCAGGATTCTGTGCAGGCCAGTCCATTACAGGGAAGTTAATGACGGGTAACCACTTTGCCACAGGCCGTGCATTATGAACAGGTGCTCGATCGTGTTGGAAGATGCAATCGCCATCCCCGAATTGCTTTTCAACAGTGGAGAACAAGAAGGTGCTTAAAACATCAGTATGGGGCTGTGCTGTGATAGTGCCACGAAAAACAACAAGGGGTGCAAGCCACCTCCATGGAAAACACGACCACACCATAACACCACCGCCTCCGAATTTTACTGTTGGCGCTACACACGCAGGCAGATGACGTTCACTGGGCATTCGCCATACCCAAATCCTGCCATCGGATCGCCACATTGTGTACCGCGCTTCGTCACTCCACCCGTCGTTTTTGCACTGTTCAGGCGTCCAGTGTTTACGCTCCTTACACCAAGCGAGGCGTTGTTTGGCATTTACCGGCGTGGTGTGTGGCTTATGAGCAGCCGCTCGATCATGAAATCCAAGTTTTCTCATCTCCCGCCTAACTGTTATAGTACTTGAAATGGATCCTGAAGCAGTTTGGAATTCCTGTGTGATGATCTGACGAGATGTCAGCCTATTACAAATTACGAGCCTCTTCAACTGCCGGCGGTCTCTGTCAGTGAACAGACGAGTTCGGCTTGTACGATTTTGTGCTGCACGTGTCCCTTCACGTTTCCACTTCACTATCACGTCCGAAACAATGGACCTAGTGATGTTTAGGAGTGTAGAAATCTACAGAAGTATGACACAAGTGACACCAAATCACCTGACCACGTTCGAAGTCCGAGAGTTCCTCGGAGCGCCCTATTCTGCTCTCTCACGATGTTTAATGACCACTGAGGTCGCTGATATGGAGTACCTGGCAGTAATTGGCAGCACAATTCACCTAATATGAAAAACCTATATTTTTGGGGTATCCGGATACTTTTGATAACATAGTGTATGTTTTATAGGTACGGATAAAACAAACCTCCAGAGGCTGAATTTGTCCAGTGGTTCCAGGTGGTATGAACTGCAATGTTACACACTTTTCAGAAGGAATAGTTTACTTTAAAGGAGGAGGATTTTTATACGCAGACCAGGAATGAAGCGAAAGCAAGTTATTTTAAACAGCTATTCACCAAAAGCAGTACTCACAACATGTTGTAGCTCTCTACGCCCATTTTCCCACTCTTGCTTGCTGCGACGTAAATATTCCTTACTGCTCTTGCAAGAGTACGCACAGGAGAAAGAATCGTAGGAGACAGAGTACCTCCAACTTCTCTCAGCACAATGAATGACTTTCCAGTCAGTTTGCCATGCAGATTAACCGTCGCCATAATTGTATATGAATGCATTAAGACATTACTGTTAGTTGATGTTGATACAACACTCTTGTTATCTCTAACTTCCGTGGTTTCTTTCATATACATTTCCTCTTCAAATCCTGATTCGTCGGAGCTGGAAACAAATTTCTTACTGAAAAATGAAATCAGTTTGTTTATTGTGGTGTCACCGCCAGACACCACACTTGCTAGCTGGTAGCCCTTAAATCGGCCGCGGTCCGTTAGTATACGTCGGACCCGCGTGTCGCCACTATCAGTGATTGCAGACCGAGCGCCGCCACACGGCAGGTCTAGAGAGACTTCCTAGCACTCGCCCCAGTAGTACAGCCGACATTGCTAGCGATGGTTCACTGCCTACTTACTTTCTCATTTGCCGAGACGATAGTTTAGCATAGCCTTCAGCTACGTCATTTGCTACGACCTAGCAAGGCGCCATTATCAGTTACTATTGATATTGTGAACCATGTACCGTCAAGACCGACGTTCGTCATTAATGGATTAAGGTTAAGTATTCCACCAGCTACGTCCGTTTTTCTAAATTCTAATTTCCTTGTCATGTTCCAGACCTCACGCCAGCCTGCGTGAGCTAAAACGCGTGCATTTCGGCCTTCTCTAGTAACACGGTGTTGGCTCTCCCGCCAACCACAACATTTATCTCATCTACAATTTTTCGGACCAATTCTGCAGTCTGTTGTGCATCGTCAAGTTTACGCTTTATTAGAAATTTCGTTATCTTACGTCTTACAATTCTGTGGCACTGTTTGGTGATAGTTAGGTAGGTAGTTACATGTTCCACGGAACATTTTGCACGATAGATGGTAATGATACTGAACGAATCATTTTACGTTCGCATCGCAAATTAATTTGTGCATTCTAAATTTCTCTAAGTTTCCTTTTTTTTACCAAAATAAAAAGACATACAGATGTGAATTAGTAATTCCCAGCCATCACCTTTTGCACATTACAGTAACAGAAATTCTCCCACGGAATAGAAGTTGCCAAAGAGAAACTTTCTCAGTTTGCTATCAAATTTTACTTTGGTGTCTGAGATTTTACTCCACTGGGCAACTGATCAAAAATTTTCGTTGCAGAATTGTGCACCCGTTTTTGCGTTGAAGACAATCTTATTGTGGAGTAGTGAAGGGCATTCTTCCTTCTGGTATTGTAATTATATACGTCATTATTCCTTTTGAACATTCATGACTTACGCAACTATCCATCGTTTCCTTTGAAATCACTGTAATCTATGTCGCTCTCAGTTTGATGTGCATAGGGAAATGGATAGGTTAAAGTTAGATATAGTGGGAATTAGTGAAGTTCGGTGGCAGGAGGAACAAGACTTTTGGTCAGGTGATTACAGGGTTATAAATACAAAATCAAATAGGGGTAATGCAGGAGTAGGTTTAATAATGAATAAAAAAATAGGAGTGCGGGTTAGCTACTACAAACAGCATCGTGAACGCATTATTGTGGCCAAGATAGACACAAAGCCCATGCCTACTACAGTAGTACAAGTTTATATGCCAACTAGCTCTGCAGATGATGAAGAAATTGATGAAATGTATGACGAGATAAAAGAAATTATTCAGGTAGTGAAGGGAGACGAAAATTTAATAGTCATGGGTGACTGGAATTCGTCAGTAGGAAAAGGGAGAGAAGGAAACATAGTAGGTGAATATGGATTGGGGGGAAGGAATGAAAGAGGAAGCCGCCTTGTAGAATTTTGCACAGAGCATAACTTAATCATAGCTAACACTTGGTTCAAGAATCATGAAAGGAGGCTGTATACATGGAAGAAGCCTGGAGATACTGACAGGTTTCAGATAGATTATATAATGGTAAGACAGAGATTTAGGAACCAGGTTTTAAATTGTAAGACATTTCCAGGGGCAGATGTGGATTCTGACCACAATCTATTGGTTATGAACTGCAGATTGAAACTGAAGAAACTGCAAAAAGGTGGGAATTTAAGGAGATGGGACCTGGATAAACTGAAAGAACCAGAGGTTGTAGAGAGTTTCAGGGAGAGCATAAGGGAACAATTGACAGGAATGGGGGAAAGAAATACAGTAGAAGAAGAATGGGTAGCTCTGAGGGATGAAGTGGTGAAGGCAGCAGACGATCAAGTAGGTAAAAAGACGAGGGCTAATAGAAATCCTTGGGTAACAGAAGAAATATTGAATTTAATTGATGAAAGGAGAAAATATAAAAATGCAGTAAATGAAGCAGGCAAAAAGGAATAAAAACGTCTCAAAAATGAAATCGACAGGAAGTGCAAAATGGCTAAGCAGGGATGGCTAGAGGACAAATGTAAGGATGTAGAGGCTTGTCTCACTAGGGGTAAGATAGATACTGCCTACAGGAAAATTAAAGAGACCTTTGGAGAGAAGAGAACCACATGTATGAATATCAAGAGCTCAGATGGAAACCCAGTTCTAAGCAAAGAAGGGAAGGCAGAAAGGTGGAAGGAGTATATAGAGGGTTTATACAAGGGAGATGTACTTGAGGACAATATTATGGAAATGGAAGAGGATGTAGATGAAGACGAAATGGGAGATAAGATACTGCGTGAAGAGTTTGACAGAGCACTGAAAGACCTGAGTCGAAACAAGGCCCCGGGAGTAGACAACATTCCACTAGAACTACTGATGGCCTCGGGAGAGCCAGTCATGACAAAACTCTACCATCTGGTGAGCACGATGTATGAGACAGGCGAAATACCCTCAGACTTCAAGAAGAATATAATAATTCCAATCCCAAAGAAAGCAGGTGTTGACAGATGTGAAAATTACCGAACTATCAGTTTAATAAGTCACAGCTGCAAAATACTAACGCGAATTCTTTACAGACGAATGGAAAAACTGGTAGAAGCCGACCTCGGGGAAGATCAGTTTGGATTCCGTAGAAATGTTGGAACACGTGAGGCAATACTGACCTTACGACTTATCTTGGAAGAAAGATTAAGAAAAGGCAAACCTACGTTTCTAGCATTTGTAGACTTAGAGAAAGCTTTTGACAATGTTGACTGGAATACTCTCTTTCAAATTCTGAAGGTGGCAGGGGTAAAATACAGGGAGCGAAAGGCTATTTACAATTTGTACAGAAACCAGATGGCAGTTATAAGAGTCGAGGGGCATGAAAGGGAAGCAGTGGTTGGGAAGGGAGTGAGACAGGGTTGTAGCCTCTCCCCGATGTTATTCAATCTGTATATTGAGCAAGCAGTAAAGGAAACAAAAGAAAAATTCGGAGTAGGTATTAAAATTCATGGAGAAGAAGTAAAAACTTTGAGGTTCGCCGATGACATTGTAATTCTGTCAGAGACAGCAAAGGACTTGGAAGAGCAGTTGAACGGAATGGACAGTGTCTTGAAAGGAGGATATAAGATGAACATCAACAAAAGCAAAACGAGGATAATGGAATGTAGTCAAATTAAATCGGGTGATGCTGAGGGAATTAGATTAGGAAATGAGACACTTAAAGTAGTAAAGGAGTTTTGCTATTTAGGGAGTAAAATAACCGATGATGGTCGAAGTAGAGAGGATATAAAATGTAGACTGGCAATGGCAAGGAAAGCGTTTCTCAAGAAGAGAAATTTGTTAACATCGAGTATAGATTTAGGTGTCAGGAAGTCGTTTCTGAAAGTATTTGTATGGAGTGTAGCCATGTATGGAAGTGAAACATGGACGATAACTAGTTTGGACAAGAAGAGAATAGAAGCTTTCGAAATGTGGTGCTACAGAAGAATGCTGAAGATAAGGTGGGTAGATCACGTAACTAATGAGGAGGTATTGAATAGGATTGGGGAGAAGAGAAGTTTGTGGCACAACTTGACTAGAAGAAGGGATCGGTTGGTAGGACATGTTTTGAGGCATCAAGGTATCACAAATTTAGCATTGGAGGGCAGCGTGGAGGGTAAAAATCGTAGAGGGAGACCAAGAGATCAATACACTAAGCAGATTCAGAAGGATGTAGGTTGCAGTAGGTACTGGGAGATGAAGAAGCTTGCACAGGATAGAGTAGCATGGAGAGCTGCATCAAACCAGTCTCAGGACTGAAGACCACAACAACAACAACAAGGTAGTATGTCACTGTGATGCACATCGTGTAAAACTGTATGGACCTAATTAAACTGCGTAAACACCAGTTTTTGTAACAAGTGCGCCTCGTCAGCCGTTCAATATTCATAGCTTTTCTTATGCGCTGCAAAGTCATATTGCTGCGAACTTATTTGAAATCTGCTCGTAATTGGTTTTTTACTATGCTGCGAAAGATTTTGCATGTGCGTAGTTATGTTTAGCACCCTCTCCTAGGACAACGATTGCCCTTTACTACGTTACACTGGAGAAGAGATTTGTGGGTTCCTGTCCGACAAGGATGACGAACTACATGCTTCGACACCTGTTTCCATATCACTTTCACTTGGTAAGCACGTATCGTCATTATTGTATTCCCCACGTACATTGTACACGCAATCGAGCGTGTACGACAGCACGCATTCCACTGACTCATCTTGCACGAACGCTAATATTCCATGTGTAACTTCTTCCTCATTCTGCGAAATTCTTTGATTTCCTTTCTGCCGAAATGTAAACTTCGGCAACTGATGTTGTAGATATAATACAATGATTGCTTTGTTTATCGTTACCATTTGTCTGTTTTGTATCAACGCCACTAGTACTGTAGCAGTGTTGTGAGCTTCTTCTCGACTAAGCACTTCAACTGTTCTCCGTAGCCTCATGCTGTGCTCAGCATTGAGTACCTCTCCTGTTGTCATAAGCAGCCTATGTTGTGGTTGCATGGTGTGGGGCGTCGCATGCCGTAAATGCGATTGGCCTTTTACGACCTCGCCCTCAAGGGGTTCATTGTGATTCACTTTCCCACTATTCATTAAGTATTTTATTTTTCTATTATTTGTGTGTAAACGTATCTCCATTTCTTCCAACAGATCGTTTTACGATCTTTATTTAGTCGGTGAAATTCTTTGTCATTTTATTCATTTTCAAATGGGTGTCCTGTATTGAGTATGTAAGTGGATATGGCTGATGTTGTGTGTCTGTTGTGTACATAGGATTTAATGTACTCTATATACCTGGTGTGGACATCTCAGCCTTTTTGTCCTAAGCAGAACATTGAGAAATCTCGGCATGTCATTTTATATATTTCAGAATCTGAATGAGTCACTATTACACTTAATATTATGTAATAATTTCTGCTGTAGTTTATTGGATGTAGAGAATCCAAGTTTCACTTTGTGTGTTTTGAAAATATTTGAAATTTTTTTGTCGTATATTGCCAATATATGGGATGTTAGATTCTTTTCATCTGTTGCGTGGTTTGTACTGTGATCTTTCTTTGTTTTGCCGAGCACTGCGTCAGCCATGGAAGCTGTGTAGTAATTGCCAACTCCAGTCTGTTTCGCTGTGGTATGTTCGTTTACTGTTGCATGTTTTCTTGCTTCAAAGTATGTTACTTGTCCTGGGCAGCACTGACCAATATTCTGCTTGCCTATGAATGCTTTGGTGGCATGAAGTTTTTGTGCTTGTGGTGTTAGTCGCCGTATTTTTCCTATAAATTTTGAATGTGCATGTACTGATATGTCTTTTTAATATTTGAGTCCATGTAACTGATACCTCTGCCTTATTTGCGTTCCACTGTAAATATATTTTTCTTAGTGTAGACTACTGAAGCTTTCCAGAATGTCCACGTCTCTAACATGACCCCCTAATAGCACTACTATGTCAGCAACACATCTCCAATAAAACAAAATTTTCTTTAGGCAGTGTTGTTCATCGTTAAGCACTTATCGTTCCAAATGATTAATCAATATGTCAGTTGTGGTACCAGATATAGACGATTCCATTGCATTACCATTTGGCTACGCATAAGTATTGATATTAAATATAAAATAGTTTCACTTCAGGGTTTGCTGGAGGAATTCCATGAATTCAACATTTTCTGTGTCTACTAGTTTCTTTTGTTTCGTTATGTTCTTTTGGATTACTGCCATATCATCTTCTAAAGCTATGTCTGAGTGAAGTTACCGTCGTCCAGTGATAGAAATTGAGAATGTTGAGGGAGTTTCGTGACTTTTAGTATTTCATATAAAGTCACACTGCTTTTTTATGGAATATTTTTTCTCGTATGTATAATTTTTCATAATTACTTTATTTAGTTTCTGTGATAAGATGGTATACTGAGTTATTTATAGAGTTCACTATTGGTCTTATTGGATTTCTTTACTTGCATATTTTTGGGTGTGCTCTTAACGTGGTGCCTTTGTGTTCATGCATATGACATATTTCTTTTCTGCTTTATTCAAGGGGAAATTTTTATTCTTTAATTGCTTCATAATTTAACTTTGAAATGGTTTTGTTGGGTCTTTTTTATATGCTGAATATTATTAGCATCAAAGAATCCATGGGTTCTCTCTATGTAATATCCTTCTGTCATTATAACAAGAGCACTCCCGTTGTCCGCCTTTGTAACTATGGATTGATGACATTCCAGTTTTTTATTTACGAATGTTAAGATTTTTGTATCATTTATTGTACATTTATGTCTAAAATTTACTTTCTTAATTTTTCCAAGAAGCTTACTGACTTTGTGCCCTCCTTCTGTTGTGTTTGCACTGAATTTTTAAAACGCGGCTGCATGTGTTGTTGTAACTTTCATCTCCTTTAGCATGTGGTTGTCTTTCCAAAATAATGTAGCACAAAGGTGACTCTGTTATGAGATGGAATACAGTAACTGATGGCACACAGTGTTAAGTGGAACGCTGGCTGAAACATCTAGTGAAGATGCAGCAGAGAGGATAGCATTTTATGAAAGATGTGAAACTGATTCTGATACGGAAGCGGCTGAAAATGTGGATTTATATGTATGGTGTAAAGTAGGGTGCGAATCTCAGTGTTTTGGGAATGTCATCTTCCTAAGGACATATGTTTACTGGCTAAAATGGTTCAAATGGCTCTGAGCACTATGGGACTCAACTGCTGTGGTCATAAGTCCCCTAGAACTTAGAACTACTTAAACCTAACTGACCTAAGGACATCACACACATCCATGCCCGAGGCAGGATTCGAACCTGCGACCGTAGCGGTCGTGCGGTTCCAGACTGTAGCGCCTTTAACCGCTCGGCCACTTACTAGCTGAAGTTGACTTTTCTAACTTCCTGCAGGTTAGTTCAAAACTTTCCAGCACAGATTTTGTGCTCTTAATTCATTGTTATGAATATTTCCTACCCCGTAACTCATGGAGGACTTGGAAATGTTGAGTTGGTCCAGGGGTGGTTGCTGAGGAATGGGTGGGTAATGAGACATAGAACAAAATAATTAAAAACACAAATAATATTGCGAGGTGCCGGGGCCAGCAGTGTATTTAACACTAAATTCTAGAATCTACATATGTAAATGATGCTCTAAGCCCCCCCTATTCTAACTCTGACTTTTGCTGTTGCACAAGGATTAAAAATTATACGCGAACTGACTGTAATCAACCCTGCAAGTGGAGTAGAAAAGAGTTTGGCACCTGCAATAATTTAATTTGATAAATAAGTTAAATAAAGGAAGGTTTCATAAACGTAGTGAGAAATGATGGGTTGCTCTACCGATTAACAGAATGAAAGTTCTGTCCAAAATAACAATATGATTTATTAAGACTAAACACAAAATAATAAACAAAAACACATGAATTCTAATTTATAATACATCAAATTGGCTCAAATTGGATACACATGCAAACACTGTAAAGGTGAAGTTGTCCCTAAACTAGATAGTGAGGTTTAAGACGAAGTGGTATGTGGAGCCAATTCCTTGCCACTCAAATCTCAAGAGAGACACACAGCTAACCCAACAGTAATTGCTGCTACTCAAGACAGAACAAAGTTAGAAAAAGACGAACAGGCGCGCTCTGCTGAGCTCTGATTATCACGTAGGAAAAACCCTATCTGCCGGTGCTGCGGACATACATTACCAAACTGTCTTCTTAACTGCCCGAAACACGATCTGGCGTATCGGAGGCGAAGGCTGGTTGCTTCGACGTCCTCGACCGAAAGGGGAGAGCTGACTACCTAGAGCACCCGTACAGGCCGAACACACAACATTCCCGCCCCCACGACAGTGGCCGTGGTTAAACGTTCCAATCAGCAACTCGAAAACCGGCGGAAATTCCACTCCATTGCCGGAGCACTACCATTCCACCAATGGAGATTCTTGGCGCCAATTTCTGTGCTGATTTTGCTACGTCACGGAGCTATGCCCTGAGCAAGCCAATCACAGTTACTATTTTGCAGAAAGCGCGGGAATTTTCCCGCCACAACTGCCTGGGTACACAAGTCATTCCCACGCCTCGCTGGTAGCCCGCCAGAAAGTGTTTTCGCTAAGATCCTGCGAAGTAACGGAACCTCTAGCCCAGCCGCTACTTCAAACCGCTCCGGGCGTGTCTTTTGACAATGTCGGCGTCTGCAAAGCATTCACTCGACTTCCTCGCACCCGTCGGCTTAACCCTCTCCAGTTCAACAGAGCCCGCCTGTCACCGGACCACCCGGGTGACGAGAGACGCTGCGTGGGAAGTCCGCGTGTGAAGGAATAGCAACTTTCCACCGCATGCAATTAGAGAGGAGAATCGTAAGATAGAAATATGAGAGGGGGCTCATGCCACCTCTCAATATTTTCTTTGCTCTGGTTTACTTAACTTTAGTCCAGCGAGTCAAAATGTATTGTAATAGTTCCTTGAAACAAGCATGTCCAACGTGGATGATAACACAGAGATGAGGTAACTAGTAGGCTCTGCATGCATCGAGTGAACTCCACTGTCTGACTGGGCTGATGTCAGTACGGCGCTTCTTGAACTGCTTCGGTGGTGGCACTAGGCGCGCGTGTGGCAGGGGGTGTGTCTTAGAGCCAGCCGCGGATTGGCATGGCAGTCACACGAGTTACTGCCAACCTCTAGACGTCCACTGCCTGGTGTGTTGTCGATAGTATATGCCACACATTCTGCTCCCCCAAATTTCCTCGCCGTTGTCGTGTACTGGTGCTGCTTGGAACGTCGACGAGGGGAAGGGGGGGAGTGGGATGTCTGGGTGCATGTGCCAGTGCCGAGGCAGGAGTCGAAACTTTAGCCGACGACAATCTCTTTCCCGCACCCCGACATTCGTCTTGCGAACTGCCAGAAACATAAACTGAATAATCAACTTTAGGGTGCAGACCCACGCCCAGGGATGGAACATCACTTTCCATTGGTGAAGGAGCAAGATGACTGGAGGGTAAACGGTGGCCCACTGGAAAGCGGCAGGGTTAATGGGGCCCCCATCTAGCGGCTGGGTGTGGTGACGGCGATGGCGACGGCGCAGCTTCGATGGCCGTAGGCTCCCCTCTGGCGCCGGCAGCGCGAGACACAACAGAGGCAGGAGAGACTGAGGCTGGAAATGAAGAACCCGCGGCAGGACACGGCTCACACAAAAGAAGCTGACTCCGGGGTGCTCCTGCAGCCTGGTGGGACCTACAACACGTATGGCGAGCGACCCAACTACTAATTCCCAGCGCCTGTATATGTCAAAAGCTATGGAAAATACCAAATCATTTACATTAAACCTAACAAGTTGCGGACGATGAGCAGACAGCTGCGAAGGATGCAGCAACTGAAGCAGTGTCCTATGCCGGCGTCCGTGAAAAAGTTCCGCCGGTGACTTTCCGTTGTTTCTTGGAACGGTATGATGAAAGCAAGAGCACTAACTCTTGGTTGCGTGAATGAGAAGCACGCTGACGAAAGCAAGCGCACTAACTGTTGGTCGGGTGTGTGAGGTGCACGTAACTTATTCATCTGTAGCTGGAATATTCGGAATGAGAGTGGAATGGTGCTCCCGTTACATGCTCGACGCTGTTGACGTCACAGAACTGCCGAAAATCAGCCGATGTGAATTGGGGAATTGGGATTCACTGTCCGAAACCAACACTTACGGTAGACCATCGATGAAGAAAATCGTCTTGATAGTGCTAGCTGTTGCGGTGGACCGCATGGGCACTACAAACGGGAACTTTATAAAGGCGTCTACTACAATATATCAATGAGAATTCCAGTAGGGACCGGCAACAGACGCTGCCGAGTGCGCTGGACTTGGGCGAAGGAAAACTTTTTGTGGCTGAGCAGCATGGTGCTCCGCGCAAACTGGACATTGTCAAGTCAGTTGTTCTATTTGAGTGTCCATGCTGACTCCTGTGCAATGGCAATGAGCAAGATGCTCAGTGCGTACTATGCCCAAATGTCCTTGATGCAGAAGGCGAAGAAGTTCTTTCTGAAGCAAATGTGGAACAATCACACGTGACTAATCATCATGTGTATGTAATAAGATGACACACTGCAAGACGCATAAGTTGTGCGAAGAGCAAAATAATGGCGTACGGTCAGGTTACTATGAACTTGGCCACCTAGAGCGGGGTACTACAACAGAATCCTGAGACCGGTGTGTGCAGCAGTTGCCTGAGCAATCCATCGATGTTCAATGGGAAAACTGTAAAGTATTTCATTTTCCTGAAGAGGAACGTGCAAATAAGAATTCTGTGAGGTGTCGAATGTCGAATCACAGCCAACTGGAAGGCGACAAAGAGCATATGCGGTCGAACGCTTAGCCGTTGCCGGCAAAGGTGGCCGAGAGTTTCTCGGCGCTACAGTCTGGAACCGCGCGACCGCTACGGTCGCAGGTTCGAATCTTGCCTCGGGCATGGATGTGTGTGCTCTCCTTAGGTTACTTATGTTTAAGTAGTTCTAAGTTCTAGAGGACTGATGACCTCAGAAGTTAAGTCCCATAATGCTCAGAGCCATTTGAACCAATTTGAGCTTAGCCGTTGGCCTGTACACAATTTCGTAATGATAATTATAGAGGAGCAGGGACCGACGCTACAACTTTGGTGCTGTGCGTGGTGGGACTGGCTTTGAAGTACTGATAAGTGAGGCGAGAAACTTGTGGTCTCTCACCAAGTAGAATTTTCTGTCATCTCTTGTGTGCTGTAAAACACCGAGGACATGATTTAACGGCGCTAGTCCGCTGCCTAGCTCTCTGGTTCTGTTTACGTCGCCGTCCTGCCCTGGCTGAGACTTTGCAAGCCGCGGCGCCCTGGCGCGCTCATTGATGGCACAACCTGTTTACCATGCAGTGCACAAATAGGAGCCAAATCAAAGGCTGCTGCTGCACTTTCATACGAGTCCTGACGTTCCACTCATGCCGAAACCTGATGGAAACTAGGATCAGGATTCATAAGAATGCGTTGGTATATGCGAGGACCTGACACATATTGACTAATGACGTCTCTCATCGTGGATTCGCTATAATAACGACCACCAACGCACTTGAATTTGTAATGGCGTGTAAGCCTTTGAAAGTCTGGTACGCACTCTATATGAGTGTGAGTAGGTTGCCACAAGCAAACGTAAGAATTTTTGACGCGCAGCTGTCACATAAATCAGTTCATCAGAGTATTTGTCTTGCGCAGCAATTAATTCATCGTGAGGAGCACTTTCAGGGTGGGCGGTGGGGCAAGCGTATAAACTGAGACACCGACAGTTGCGAGAGAATAAGCTTGCCGTCCCATACATTAAATGTGATACGCTGTGAAGTGTGCATCGAGCTGCGTTCAATGCTCGAACTATTCTTGAATGGAATCAAATGCACGGAATGGTGCGACGCAAAACGGCATTGCTGGTGTGTGGTTGTGCTGGGCGGCGGCGGCGGCGGCGGCGGTGTGTTAACTCGCGCAGCGAGCAGTCTTGTCATCATGTTCATCAGTTACTGAATCTGCTGTGCCTGAAACTGAACGATCTGTCTTACTGACTGTTTTTGTGGAGAGTTAGCCATGCTCAATATACACATCAAAAGTTACAAAACAAAAAGTAGTATGCGCAATCGAAAAAAGCACGAAATTTAGCCTCGATATCCACAAACAAATACAGCCGGCTCAGTGGCGACACGACGCGCGTGTGGCTTATGGCGCGACCTCGAACGGATTGGCAGGGCACCGGGCACCACATGACTTACTGTCACTTTTTGACGTTGACAGCTTGGCATGGTGTCCATGGTATACGACACCACGAGAAATACGCAATAAATTGAGCAGGTTTATTGATTATTATGCCCAAAGGACACATACTCATGAAAAAAAAATGTTCAAATGTGTGTGAAATCTTATGAGACTTAACTGTGAAGGTCATCATTCCCTAAGCTTACACACTACTTAACCTAAATTATCCTAAGGACGAACACACACACCCATGCCCGAGGGAGGACTCGAACCTCCACCGGGACCAGCCGCACAGTCCATGACTGCAGCGCCTAGACCGCTCGGCTAATCATACTCATGAATATTTCATTGTTATACTGTACGACAGTAAAGAGCAAGAATAACAGAGGTCGACGTACGTTGACGCAGTTGTAATGGAATATTGGGGGTCGAAAGCGTTTGTGCAGCAGTATGACAGGCCACACTGGCACGATGTCGGTGAGAGAAGAGACGAAAGAAACAGTAAGACGGGCAGAGACAGCGTGCTTCGCGCCAGGGAGAGCGAGACGAAGTCCGGGTCGTGTAGTGACACAGGGCGCAACGGTGATGCCGGTGCGCCACCGCTTGCTAAGCTATGAGTAATGATTGTGTTGGGGTGGGACGCTAAGAATGTAGTGTGTGGACATACAAGGTGAGAATGTGGGTCTCGCGGGAGGCGTGCGCGAGATAGTCCCTACAGTCACGCTATCCTCTGTGCCCTCGGTGGCTTGGATGGATAGAGCGTCTGCCATGTAAGTAGGTGGTGGTGGTGGTGGTGGTGGTGGTTAGTGTTTAACGTCCCGTCGACAACGAGGTCATTAGAGACGGAGCGCAAGCTCGGGTTAGGGAAGGATTGGGAAGGAAATCGGCCGTGCCCTTTCAAAGGAACCATCCCGGCATTTGCCTGAAACGATTTAGGGAAATCACGGAAAACCTAAATCAGGATGGATGGAGACGGGATTGAACCGTCGTCCTCCCGAATGCGAGTCCAGTGGGCTAACCACTGCGCCACCTCGCTCGGTGTAAGTAGGAGATCCCGGGTTCGGGTCCCGGTCGGGGCACACATTTTCACCTGTCCCTACGTTGATATATACCAACGGCCGTTAGCCGATGAAGGTATTAATATAATTCTAATTTAATTAAGCTAAGAGAGGTCGTGCAAATACTACATAGAACATAAACTGGTTTCTCAACGGACGTCTCATTATAAAAGCGTCATCACATGCCCATTGTGTGGTATAGAGGGTCACAAGTGCAAGATGGCTTTGGTCAGTATTGTGATAATCCGGAGATACTAGAGAATGCAAACAATCGGTTTCCCTTCACGGAGATAATCGTTGAAGTAATTAATACCAGAGCATGCTCGGTTTCTGTTTCGGAACTGACAGCGTTTTTCACGTTCTTGTACTCAAAACTGGTGAAAGGCAGGGGAAAATTAGCAGATATCCGTCAATGGGACCTCACTGATTCCCACGTTTGGGGCGAAAAAGAAGCGAGTAGGAAAACACGCACTGATGTCGCTAACTGACAGAAGAAGCAAATTTCAGATGAATGCAACAGGTATCGGTTGGCCGCGATCCAAATTGAGATCAGCAACGATTTTCTGTCGGGGATAGTCTTTGTCATGGGCTGGGCAACGAAAACTGCGGATAATTTGATTAAACATTCAGTGGCAGGTAGTGCAAAGTACAACCAGTGCGCTTTTAATGTAGTGAAGTGTAAGTTGGTAAAGGGAAGTTTTATAGCTGAGCCGTGGGAGTTAAAGGCAATTTATTACCCCCCCCTCCCCCCACATATGCTTATATAGTTTAGAGGGCCAGAGGCCTTTAATGAGTAATCTCCAGCAACACCCGCGCCATCGTGCGAGTACGGAACCTACCCACCGAGAAGAACACGCTGGTACACAGCCTGAGGCCACTATAGAGACACGAGCTCACTAAACCAACGATAAGCGCACCAAGTCGACAATAAAGTTTAGAGATGGAGCCCCCGTGATAACAAGACGCTCACACGGAGCGGGGAATGCCGCGGAGACAACTTGACAGAGACACACATTGCGATGCGCAACGATAATAACGGATACGCAAGGAGATAAGAGTTGTAGAAGTTAGATCACTGTCCAAGGTCCGTGAATTTTTCCTTGTGCCAAAATGGTGGAAGCGACTACGGATACACCCGGTCGCAGGCTATGGTAAATATTGTAAACACACAGTATTTTTTGAATTTTGCATGTTATAGTAAATCTATATTTATGAGGGTTAAATAGTAATTTGTGTCCACGAGGAGTGTAGTAGACTGTTGTGGATGTCGAAAGACGATATGTCGAGCGCATGAGTGACTGCATGTGGCCCTTGGGCTGACGCCCCACGCAGCGCCAGGCTGGAAGGAGCCTTGCGTATGAACGCAGCATAGCGCAAGACTTAGGTTGCGCTGCGAGCCTGCAACGCGGCTCACACTGTACTGGAGTACAGTAATGTCAGTTATTCACTCTAAGCCATAAAAGAACATGCACCACGACGGAATTATCCACATGCGATGGAAATCGCTAGATGTGATGTACGTGTACGGACAAACAAATGATTAAAGTTACACAAAAATTAGATCATTTATTGAAGAGGAAGAGCTTCACAAACTGAGCAAGTCAAGAACGCGCTGGTCCACATCTGGCCCTTAGGCAAGCAGTTATTCAGCTGGACACTGATTGGTAGAACTGGTGGATGTCCTCCTATGGGATATCGTGTCAAATTCTGTAAAACTGGATCGTAAAATCCCGAACTGGTTTTACTGCTCCGCACATAATGCTCCAAACGTTCCCTCCTTCTCTCTCTCTCTCTCTCTCTTTCCCTCTCTCTCTATTTTTCTGTCTATCTCCCTCTCTGTCCTTCCTTCTCTCTCTGTCTGTCTGTCTGCTGTCTGTGTCTGTCTATCTCTCTTTTTTACGTACAACTAGTTGATAAGTCGAAATTCGTCAATGCAATGGAAGGAGCTGTCCAAGAGAAATGATTTTAAATTAAATTTAAAACTAGCATCGCTGTCTGTCAGACATTTGGTTAGTGAGCAAATGACGAAGTATTTGTTGTTATTGTTATTGTCGTACGTTTAACTCCATTCTGAGCCACTGACAGTTTTAACAACAGTAACATATGTCATTTTTTTCTCTAGAGGTATAGGTATGTGGTATGTACATCAGTGTTCTTCTCAAATTGTGATGGATTGTTTATGACGAATTCATTAGCGAAAGTATATATTGTGAATGCGCAGTTAAAATGCCTAACTCCTTGAGGAGTTACCTACATGACTTCTGTGGCTGAACACCCCATGATGTTGTTACTGCTAACTTTTGTGCAATCAATACACTCTTTCTAAATGATGAATCACCCAAGAAAATTATTCCGCAATACATTATTAGGTAGAAGTATACAAAATATGTCGTGAGGTTGATACGCTTGTTTCCAGGACTAGCAATTATATGAAGAACAAAAGTAGCTGAACAGTAATGAAATCATAAACTCAGATTGGAATGTATACCGCAGAGACAGGCTGGACAGTGAAGGGGGAGGCGTGTTTATAGCTATAAGAAGTGCAATAGTATCGAAGGAAATTGACGAAGATCCGAAATGTGAAATAATTTGGGTGAAGGTCAAGGTTAAAGCAGGCTCAGACATGTTAATTGGATGTCTCTACAGGCTCCCTGGCTCAGCAGCTGTTGTGGCTGGATAATTTGGAAAATATTTCGAGTAGATTTCCCCACCATGTTATAGTTCTGGGTGGAGATTTTAATTTGCCGGATATAGACTGGGAGACTCACACGTTCATAACGGGTGGCAGGGAAATATTTTTAAGTGCTTTATCTGAAAACTACCTTGAGCAGTTAAACAGAGAACCGACTCGTGGCGATAACATATTAGACCTTACGGTGACAAACAGACCCGAACTATTTGAAACAGTTAACGCAGAACAGGGAATCAGCGATCGTAAAGCGGTTACTGCATCGATGATTTCTACCGTAAATAGAATATTAAAAATGTTGGGAAGATTTTTCTGTTTAGCAAAAGTGACAAAAAGTAGATTACAGAGTACCTGACGGCTCAACACAAAAGTTTTGTCTCAAGTACAGATAGTGTTGACGATCAGTGGACAAAGCTCAAAACCATCGTACAATATGCGTTAGATGAGTATGTGCCAAGCAAGATCGTAAGAGACGTAAAAGAGCCACCGTGGTAAAACAACTGAGTTAGAAAACTGCTGCGGAAGCAAAGGGAACATCACAGCAAACATAAACATAGCCAAAGCCTTGCAGACAAACAAAAATTACGCGAAGCGAAATGTAGTGTGAGGAGGGCTATGCGAGAGGCGTTCAATGACTTCGAAAGTAAAGTTCTATGTTCTGACTTGGCAGAAAATCCTAATAAATTTTGGTCTTATGTCAAAGCGGTAGGTGGACCAAAACAAAATGTCCAGACACTCGTACTGAAACAGAGGATGACAGACTAAAGGCCGAAATACTAAATGTCTTTTTCCAAAGCTGTTTCACAGAGGAAGAGTGCACTGTAGTTCCTTCTCTAGATTGTCGCACAGAAGACAAAATGGTAGATATCGAAATAGACGACAGAGGGATAGAGAAAAAGTTAAATTCGCTCAAGAGAGGAAAGGCCGCTGGACCTGATGGGATACCAGTTCGATTTTACACAGAGTACGCGAAGGATCTTGCCCCACTTCGTCTCTAGAAGAGCGTAGCGTTCCAAAGGATTGGAATGGGGCACAGGTCATCCCCGTTTTCAAGAAGGGACGTCGAACAGATGTGCAGAACTATAGACCTATATCTCTAACGTCGATCAGTTGTAGAATTTTGGAACACGTATTATGTTCGAGTATAATGACTTTTCTGGAGACTAGAAATCTACTCTGTAGGAATCAGCATGGGTTTCGAAAAAGACGGTCGTGTGAAACCCAGCTAACGCGATTCGTCCACGAGACTCAGAGGGCAATAGACACGGGTTCCCAGGTAGATGCCGTGTTCCTTGACTTCCGCAAGGCGTTCGATACAGTTCCCCACAGTCGTTTAATGAACAAAGTAAGAGCTTATGGACTATCAGACCAATTGTGTGATTGAATTGAAGAGTTCCTAGATAACAGAACGCAGCATGTCATTCTCAATGGAGAGAAGTCTTCCGAAGTAAGAGTGATTTCAGGTGTGCCGCAGGGGAGTGTCATAGGACCGTTGCTATTCACAATATACATAAATGACTTTGTGGATGACATCGGAAGTTCACTGAGGCTTTTTGCAGATGATGCTGTGGTGTATCGAGATGTTGTAACAATGGAAAATTGTACTGAAATGCAGGAGGATCTGCAGCGAATTGACGCATGGTGCAGGGAATGGCAATTGAATCTCAATGTAGACAAGTGTAATGTGCTGCGATTACATAGAAACATAGATCCCTTATCATTTAGCTACAAAATAGCAGGTCAGCAACTGGAAGCAGTTAATTCCATAAATTATCTGGGAGGAGGCATTAGGAATGATTTAAAATGGAATGATCATATAAAGTTGATCGTCGGTAAAGCAGATGCCAGACTGAGATTCATTGGAAGAATCCTAAGGAAAAGCAATTCGAAAACAAACGAAGTAGGTTACAGTACGCTTGTTCGCCCACTGCTTGAATACTGCTCAGCAGTGTGGGATCCGTACCAGATGGGGTTGATAGAAGAGATAGAGAAGATCCAACGGAGAGCAGAGCGCTTAGTTACAGGATCATTTAGTAATCGCGAAAGCGTTACGGAGAAGATAAACTCCAGTGGAAGACTCTGCAGGGGAGACGCTCTGTAGCTCGGTACGGGCTTTTGTTAAAGTTTTGAGAACATACCTTCACCGAAGAGTCAAGCAGTATATTGCTCCCTCGTACGTATATCTTGTGAAGAGACCATGAGGATAAAATCAGAGATATTAGAGCCCACACAGAAGCACACCGACAATCCTTCTTTTCACGAACAATACGAGACTGGAATAGAAGGGAGGACCGATAGTGGTACTCAGGGTACCCTCCGCCACACAGTCAGGTGGCTTGCGGAGTATGGATGTAGATGTAGATGTAGATGTGGAATTGTTTGAGAAGCTCAGTAATATGCTTCTTCCAGTTTGGTTTTCATCAATATGTACACCTAAAATTTCGGAGCGTTCTACCATATTTATTCAATCATGCTCATGTGCTACATCAGTTGTTGGTATGAATCAATTTATTCTCCATAACTGAATGTAGTGTTTTTTTTTTTTTTTTTTTTTTTTTTTTTGAAAATTGATGGGAAGTCCATTTTCAGAGAAACACTTAATCATTCCTTGAAAAATACAATTTACCAACTATGTTGCTTTCTCTCTAATGGGATTTGTTGTAACACTAGTATCGTCTGCAGAAAGTACCTATTTTGTTTGTTGAATATTAAGTGGAAGGTTATTCACATATAAAGAGAATAGAAGTGGAATCAAAATTGAACCCTGTGGGACTCCCTTTTTGAAATTGTTTTCCCCCCTCAGTCATCAAAATTTTCTACCTTTCCGACGCTTCTGAATTATTCAGCACAACCTTTTTCCATTCCGTTCGTTAAGTGTGATTCAAGCCAGTTATGCGTAAAGCCATCACTTTCATAAAACCTGACTTTTTCTAACATAGTAGTATTATCTACACAATCAAACGTCTTGGAAAGATCATAAAGGATACCAACTGCCGATGTATTACTATTTAAGGTTTGTACTATTTGATGAGTGAATGTATAAATAGCATTCTCATTCGAGCAACACTTCTGGAATCGAAACTGTGATATGCTAAAGTCATTGTTTCCACTTAAGTGATACTACTCTTGAGTACATTACATCTCAGAATATTTTGGAAAAAGCTGTTAGTATGTAAACTCTACGATAACTGTTTAAGTTTGTCTTGTTATCTTTCTTATGAAATCCTTTAACGATTACATATTTTAACTCATCTGGAAAAAATTCCTGTACCAGTGATGCGTTGAATATATCATAAAGGTCATATCAGATTTTCCTTTTAGAATTTTTTGAGTTGTATACGTTTCAGTGAAGAATGTTGTCGATGCTTCTAGTTGATTAAAGTTTTGTGGAATGACGTTTTTAATATATTGTATTGTTTCTTCAACTGAACCATTTAATCCTATATTTGCTGCTATGTCTAGAAAGTGATTGTTAAAAGTACTTGCCGGCCGCGGTGGTCTCGCGGTTCTAGGCGCGCAGTCCGGAACCGTGCGACTGCTACGGTCGCAGGTTCGAATCCTGCCTCGGGCATGGATGTGTGTGATGTCCTTAGGTTAGTTAGGTTTAAGTAGTTCTAAGTTCTAGGGGACTAATGACCACAGCAGTTGAGTCCCATAGTGCTCAGAGCCATTTGAACCATTTAAAAGTACTTGCAACTTGCGAATTATCAGGCACAACACTCATTTGGGTTCGTTGTTATGGAATCTGTCCTGTCTCCCTTATGACGATGCCCCATATAATTTTAACTTTATTATATTCATTATTTACTTCTGTCAGGATATCAGGATATGTGTATTTCTGGATATTTTAATGACTTTCCTTAAAATACTACAGTATTTTTGTAGTATGCAATTAATGTCTGGTGTTGACTTACTCTGGGCTTTACATAAATTTCCCTCTTCCTTTTACATGAGATCTTAATTCCCTTAGTTCTTATCGGTTTACTTGTTTCAAATATTGACCTAAATTTGCCTTGGAATAAACTGAATCCGACATTAGCACCTCTTTCTACATATACGTCATACCATACCACCCCTTTTCATCAAACGATTCCAAGGTAATTTTCAGTTATTTATGATGAACACCAAT
Source organism: Schistocerca nitens (assembly GCF_023898315.1). Lineage (NCBI taxonomy): Eukaryota > Metazoa > Arthropoda > Insecta > Orthoptera > Acrididae > Schistocerca > Schistocerca nitens. Next base: position 802,381,802 of record NC_064616.1, on the reverse strand, counting down.
GTTAGCGGCATTAGTCTGCAGTAGGACGACTGAGTCCTCTACCACAGGTGTTTGTGCAGGAAAATTCGCCATCCGGTTTCTTATGGTACTTTCTTCTGGGATTCAACATCAGGTGGACCCTTAAACTATTCACTTCAAAGTTGTCGTAGTACAACATTATATACAGAACTTTCACAACTGGCTATTACCAATATGTATCTGCACAGTCACTAAACGAAAAGTGGAAGGGATAGATTTTCTGGTAGAATTTCCCACAGTTTCATAAAAGAGGTGGTTATAGTCGAGCTCTTCTCTGGAGCTTAATTTCCGATTGCATGTTAGGCACTAGCACTGCACATTAAAGTGATTTTTAGGTGATCCGTCACACAAATTATCAGGTTCTACATTATAAATAAGACATAACTTTTATAGCCGATTTCTAAACATTGACAGTTGAGAACTCTGATGTTAGGGGCATGTGAAACATGACTTCTGTTAGCAAGCTTATATGTTTCCATAGGATTTTTATATACTTTTCTTATAACGAATGTCGGCATGAATCGTTCAACAAGGGTGCATAACATGTTTTTCTGGTCGTGACATCGCGTGTGAGTGGATGTGATTGAAACCATTATGTGTGTACACTTCGAGAAAGTCCTGAATGCTGGGCAAGTACACAACACGTGATAGAAAAATGGTACAGCTCACACCCAGCCATTCGTTTCATAGCTTGGCAACCTTAAGCTTCAACAGGAGGTCCAACTTGATTTTTTAGTTTTGTGTTGAGATCAATGAATTTAACATTGAAAAAAGTCTTCCAGCTGTTTGTATCCCACTTAAAGTAATCACAGTCGATACAGTCACATTTCTAAAGTATCAGTTTGTGGCTTAGTAGAAGACTTATGTGTTGCAGATAGTTATAGGCGTGACAGAGTTGCCGTTTTTGTTGGTAAAATGCCTTGTTGCATACTAAGTGAACAGAAATGACTGTTATAGGATTGCGACCGAAGAAGACATGCAGGTCGGAGCCACATATCCGTCGAGATGTACTTGCCTCTAGGAAACACCAGAGCGAGCAGCGATGCGTGATGTCAGACCGTAAAGTTAGCCCATGCTTCATGGAGACGTATTTTGTCTCTAGAAGGATGTAGTAACATTATAGACTCGGGAAGAGTTGTCACACATGCCAGTAGAATTAACTCGTAAGTGGCTAATCCTTACGTAAGGCTGAACGAAATCTTTGGGTGTGATATGAAACACATACGCTTTGTGCACGGCGCACGGAAGGTGTTTGAGGTAGCCTGAACCATCATATTCGAATCATTTTCAGTCTTTAGTTGAGGAAAACTTAGTTAGTAGAATACAGTGTGTTATAACAGTTGAGTATAGTCGACGTCTTCTCTGCAGTGTAATTTTAGATCGTCATTTAGGCATGCACTTCATCCTGCAACTATCAATACTTTTGTTGCCATTATTAACCAGTAATATCAGAACTAAAAGGCCTGAACGAGAGAAAAGTAGGAGTTAACCATCATAAATCTACTAGAGCCATGTTGAGATTCCATGTCTAATATTATGTCAATATGCATTGTTCCTGGTGTTCGTAATACAGGAAAAATAACTAAAACTCGGAAATCAATACAGCAGGTGCAGCGTCTGTTACATTGGAGCAGCACACATAACTGGCTCCGGACAAGCTCCACGGTACACGGGAGCAATACATGCGGCACTGTTTTCAGTTTCCACTACCTCCATCTTCTACGCTACTAGTAGTGCACAGTTCACAGATCAATATGGGGCTTGTCTGGAAATAGTTATGAATACTACTCCACTGCATCAGACGCTGCATTTTCTGTGTCGAATTACGAGTTTTAATTATTCTTCCTGTATTACGAACCGCAGGAACTATGTACGTTGCTGTAACACAAGAGACGGTATCTCTATATGCTTCAAGGAGATTTGTATTTATTGGCTCCTTCTTGGAGCTCGTTCAAGTCTGTTAGTTCCAATATTCCGTATTATTAACGGCAATATTCCGTATTATTAACGGCAATATTCGTACTGACAGTTACAAGATCAAGTGTGTGCCTAACTGATGATATGAAATTACATTACAGAGAAGAAGTCGAGTGGGGAACGTTCCTCGACTAAGATTTCCGAATAGGATGATTCAGAATGCGTCCAATTCCTTCTGTGCACTGCACACATAGCATTTGGATGTTTCAGATCAGCCTCATGTAAGACATAGCTCCGTAAGACTCTATTCCACTGGCTTGTGTGACAACCACTCTCACATCCATACTGTGGCTACGTCTTTCCAGCGACAGAACATGTCTCCATCAATCACTTTCACCCGATTGGATGACTTTTCCTTCAAATATATGTATCACTGCTCGCTCCCAAGATACATATACATCTCGATGGGGATGTGCCTGTGATCTGCATGTGTTCTTCGATCTTCTAGGCGCTTCAGTCTGGCACCACGCAACCGCAACGGTCGCAGGCTCGAATCCTGCCTCGGGCATGATGTGTGTAGCGTCCTTAGGTTACTTAGGTTTAAGTAGTTCTAAGTTCTAGGGGACTGATGACCCAAGATGTTAAGCAACAGACATTGATTATTTGCATATCGCCAATTGCTTGCGACACGTTCTTTAAACCAAAGTTAAGTATTGTCAATCTACTTTATTGTAACAAAAACCACTAACGTGATATGCTTAAATTGTTGTATAGCTACCCGAGAAAGCAGCATCCTTAGGCACCCTATAAGAGACGAATGGGCAGGACCCCACAATGCCTATACCAGTTTCTTTCTCGCCTCAGTATATAACTGCCCCGCAGAAAAATGTTGGATGCCTCCATTTTATATATCCGAGCCCTTAGAGTTACACTGTTTTCTCGCAGACATCCATCTACATCTACATGATTACTCCGCAATTCACAATTAACTGTCTGGTAGAGGATTCATCGAACCACCTCCAAGCCATTTCCCTGCCATTCCACTCTAGAAGTGCGCACGGGAAAAACGATGACTTAAATCTTTCCGTGCGAACTCTTGTTTCTCTTCTTTCATTATGATTGTCATTTCTTCCTATAGAAATGGGCACCAAAAAAATATTTTCACACTGTGAGGAGAAAAATTTCACTGTCGCAACGAAATACGCCTTTGTTTTAGTGATTGCCATCTCAGTACACGCATCGTATCCGTGGCATTCTCTCCCCAATGGCACGTTAATACAAAACGAGGTGAAAATTCTTTGAAATTTCTCTATGTCCTCCATTAATCCTACCTGATGCGGATCCTACACCGCACAGCAATACACCAGAAGAGGGAGGACAAACGTAGAGTAACCTGTCCCTTTAGTAGACCTGTTGCATTTTTCATCGCAGTCTTTGCCGTTCTTTCCCCACAGTATAAACTATCTGAGCCAACGGCCATGCCGCAGTGGTAACACCGTTTCCCGTCAGACCTTCGAAGTTAACCGCTGTCGGGCTGGGCTAGCAATTGGATGGGTGACCATCCGGTCAGCCAACCGCTGTTGGCAATCGGAGTGCACTCAGCCCTTGTGAGGCAAACTGAAGAGTTACTTGATTGAGAAGTAGCGGCTCCGGTCTCGTAAACTGACATACAGCTCGGAGAGCACTGTGCTGACCACATGCCCCTCCATATCCGCATCGAGTGACACGTGTGGGCTGAGGATGACATGGCAGCCGGTCGGCACCGTTGGGCGTTCCAATATAGATTATACGCAATTGTAATCCCTAAGTATCTAGTTGAATTTACAGGCATTATATTTGTGTGATGTTACATAACCGAAATTTAGTGGATTCCTTTTAGTACTCATGTGGATGGCTTCACACATTTCATTACTTCTTACAGCAAGTTGCCCTTTTCGCACGATACATATATCTTATCTAAATAATTTTTCATTTCTTTTTGAACATCAGCTGACTTTGTAAGACGGTAAATCGGCAAACAATCTAAGAGGACTGCTCACATTGTCTCCGGAATCGTTTATGTAGCAGACCGCCTAAAATACTTTCTTAGGGCACGCCAGACATTACTTCTGTTTTACTCGATGACTTTCCGTCAATTATGACGAAATGTAACCTTTAACACACGAAACCACGTATGAAATATTTTACGCAAAGTACACTCCTGGAAATTGAAATAAGAACACCGTGAATTCATTGTCCCAGGAAGGGGAAACTTTATTGACACATTCCTGGGGTCAGATACATCACATGATCACACTGACAGAACCACAGGCACATAGACACAGGCAACAGAGTATGCACAATGTCGGCACTAGTACAGTGTATATCCACATTTCGCAGCAATGCAGGCGGCTATTCTCCCATGGAGACGATCGTAGAGATGCTGGATGTAGTCCTGTGGAACGGCTTGCCATGCCATTTCCACCTGGCGCCTCAGTTGGACCAGCGTTCGTGCTGGACGTGCAGACCGCGTGAGACGACGCTTCATCCAGTCCCAAACATGCTCAATGGGGGACAGATCCGGAGATCTTGCTGGCCAGGGTAGTTGACTTACACCTTCTAGAGCACGTTGGGTGGCACGGGATACATGCGGACGTGCATTGTCCTGTTGGAACAGCAAGTTCCCTTGCCGGTCTAGGAATGGTAGAACGATGGGTTCGATGACGGTTTGGATGTACCGTGCACTATTCAGTGTCCCCTCGACGATCACCAGTGGTGTACGGCCAGTGTAGGAGATCGCTCCCCACACCATGATGCCGGGTGTTGGCCCTGTGTGCCTCGGTCGTATGCAGTCCTGATTGTGGCGCTCACCTGCACGGCGCCAAACACGCATACGACCATCATTGGCACCAAGGCAGAAGCGACTCTCATCGCTGAAGACGACACGTCTCCATTCGTCCCTCCATTCACGCCTGCCGCGACACCACTGGAGGCGGGCTGCACGATGTTGGGGCGTGAGCGGAAGACGGCCTAACGGTGTGCGGGACCGTAGCCCAGCTTCATGGAGACGGTTGCGAATGGTCCTCGCCGATACCCCAGGAGCAACAGTGTCCCTAATTTGCTGGGAAGTGGCGGTGCGGTCCCCTACGGCACTGCGTAGGATCCTACGGTCTTGGCGTGCATCCGTGCGTCGCTGCGGTCCGGTCCCAGGTCGACGGGCACGTGCACCTTCCGCCGACCACTGGCGACAACATCGATGTACTGTGGAGACCTCACGCCCCACGTGTTGAGCAATTCGGCGGTACGTCCACCCGGCCTCCCGCATGCCCACTATACGCCCTCGCTCAAAGTCCGTCAACTGCACATACGGTTCACGTCCACGCTGTCGCGGCATGCTACCAGTGTTAAAGACTGCGATGGAGCTCCGTATGCCACGGCAAACTGGCTGACACTGACGGCGGCGGTGCACAAATGCTGTGCAGCTAGCGCCATTCGACGGCCAACACCGCGGTTCCTGGTGTGTCCGCTGTGCCGTGCATGTGATCATTGCTTGTACAGCCCTCTCGCAGTGTCCGGAGCAAGTATGGTGGGTCTGACACACCGGTGTCAATGTGTTCTTTTTTCCATTTCCAGGAGTGTATAATGACATCAGACATTTCCACTGGAACGCTACGTCGGGCATCAAAATATCGCGAGCAAAGCGGTATCGTTTCTAAAGAAATCCGAAAACATATTAGATTTACTGTTAGTTCTTGATAATGGTAAGGGTTGTTGAACAGCATGTTGGTATACACTGAAGAGTTGATTCCGTATTACACAAGACGAAAATATTACTGATGGCCGTTATACTTTCCGAATTTATCACGAAAAACATACAATCGAGTCTCTAATGTGCATTATTTTTCAGCAAGAGTTGTACTTTACGAAATAAAAGAACGATACGACTGTAACTGCGAAAAATTGTCAGTGTACCGAATCCTTTGATATTAGTATCCTCTATTGTGGGCCACATGCTATTTGCTGGGAATTCTTCAATCCAGCAGTAAATTAAACTTGATATTCTGTATTCTGCTCATTTGGTGATCTCTAGGAACTGTACTGAACAACGATCAGACATTTGGAACACTACTGCACCAATAACTCGCAGGAATCGTTGTCATGAGATATTTAAGCAAATGTTTCCATGAGAGATATCTGGTACAAAGTATGTTTGTACTTGGTGGACTATATAAGTAAGATGTTCATATGTACGTTCCACAAGCTATATCTTCAACACATTGCGTCCGAATTTAGTGTTAGTATTTGAAAAAAAAGTAATTATTGGTAACTTACGTTATCAGTATTACACTCTTATGAAATAATGATAATAGTAATGATCTTTTAAAAATAATTTAGTTTTGTGACTGAATTACGATGGAACACTTACGTTCTTCCCCATGAGAAAATTTCATTTAAACCATCAGGGCCGCGTGGGGTAGCCGTGCGGTCTAAGGGCGCCGCCATGGTTCGCGCGGCTCCCACCGTCGGAGGTTCGAGCCCTCCCTTGGGCATGGGTGTGTGTGTTGTCATTAGCGTAAGTTAGTTTAAATTAGATTAAGTAGTGTGAAAGCCTAGGGACCGATGACCTCAGTCAACCATGCAAGTAATAGATATGGATCACAAGTAACAGTTCTTGTGGTGCTTTCGTCTAGTCCGGGTCTACTAGTGTCTCTCTTACACTGTCCGGCCGAGGCTGCCAGGAGCGGCTCTTATATTCTCTTCGGCTAGAGGTCGCTCCTGTCGTGGTCCGGTCCTTGTCAGCGAACTATTCCCTGACGTCATGTCACAGTCGTTGTGTTCTTGCGTTCATCTTCGTACCGTCGCTTGTCGTTACGCCAGAATAGTCATACGTACTCAAATATAGAAATATGTACATAGGCAAAATACGGCGCTGCGGTTGACAACCCCTATATAAGACAACAAATGTCTGGCGCAGTTGTTAGATCGATTACTACTCCTACAACGACATGTTAAGATTTCAGTGAGTTTGAACGTGGTGCTCTAGTCGGCTCTCGAGCGATGGGACACAGCATCTCCGAGGTAGCGATGAAGTGGGGATTTTACCGTACGACCATTTCATTATCGCTGCGGCCGGAAGTAGATGTTGCAAGAGCGAGACCAACGACGACTGAAGAGAATCATTCTACTAGACAGAAGTGCAACCCTTCCGCAAACTGCTGCAGATTTCAATGATGGGTCATCAACTAGAGTCAGCTTGCGAACGATTCAACGAAACATCATCGAAATGGGCTTTTGGAGCCGAAGGCCGACTCGTGTAATAGTCTGACAAAAACAGCCTATGTCAATGAGGACTGTGCTTTGAAAAAGAATCCAGTTAGCTACACTGAAAGGTAATTTAGCACAGTGTAATAAGTGTTTTAGATATTCCTAAGAATCGACATACTGTAATTGACGGCAAGATAATATGCAACTATTTCGAAAGCTTTTTCGCTCTCCCGAAAAATTGAAATAACCCTAGACCAGCAGCATATCAGGCCGTCTTAAGGGACGTAGGGGAGGGATAGCAGGCCGGCCCAGCACAGGGTTATGCTGCACGAGCCTTCAACGTTTGGCTGGCTGCAGCAGAGGGTGCCGGCTACTTGGGTCATTTGCACTATTTTCCTCAGAATCTGTTTATGGAGGGTGCTGTTGTTGACTGTAGGTAGATTCTAGACCACTGTGTTCAACAGTTCGTCACTGGATGGATATACGCTCTTCTGCTGGTGATAATGATTTTTCGTGTGGAAAATGCAAGACATGTATATGTTATGAACCAGTACTCTTATGATAGTGCCCTTCTTACCCAGCATATGTATTTACCGCATTTTGATGGTTATGATTCACTTTCTCACTTTGTAAAAACGTGTCTGATTCTCAAATGAGCTCGATATACACTTCTTGCATATAAGAATCATGAGTTTAGAGCGGAAGTGGGGTGGCATGCTGCGACCATAGGTTCCATCATAGCAATTACTCCTCCCATACATGTATATACATTTGTTGTGAGTTTACCTCAACGTATTTTTTTCAGCTTCAGAGCCATTCGCAGAAGTTTTCTGATATGACATGCGCGCATCAAATGGCTCTGAGCACTATGGGACTCAAATGCGAGCATCCCTCCCATTTTGTAATATTTGTGAGATACAGTGTGGGAGAACATATGTGAGTTATTGGTCTTTTTCATTAACCAGTGTTTTCCAATATGATCTAAAGTACATGCATGCTGCTTGCATTTTTCATGTTTCCAATCACAGTCACATGATCTTTAGATGGGGTGGCTGCAGCACCATCACGACAGTGGACTAGTGGTGGAAATTGGCACTACTATGATGCACTTCACATCAAGCATCGAAATTGGTAGTATGCGTGCAGTGCCCTGCACACGGCGCAGTCACAGGCTGATGATGGCGTGACTCCCCGTGAGATAGCCCGGCACAGCTTAGCGCTGAACCTGGCTGGCTGTCATTTGGTGACAGTGGTATGACTCCCGGTTCTGTCTTATGTGGCGTGGTGACCCCAGATCTCCAGCAGCCTGCAGTGTGACAGCTGAAACCTGTCACAGCATGCAGTTCTGTCCCTGCGTGGGTGTTAGTGGGCGTTACAAAAAAAATGGTTCAAATGGCTCTGAGCACTATGGGACTTAACATCTCAGGTCATTAGTCCCCTAGAACTTAGAACTACTTAAACCTAACTTACCTAAGGACATCACACACATCCATACCCGAGGCAGGATTCGAACCCGCAACTGCAGCGGTCGCGCGGGTCCAGACTGAAGCGCCTAGAACCGCTCGGCCACCAACGGCCGGCAGTGGTCATCACAATCGGCATGGCTGGAGACTGCAGAAAACAGTCTTGTTTAAAACTACACACAAACATTCCCAGCATAGCACAAATGGATAGTTCCAAAGGTAGAAGAACTAGACTTTAACTCAGGAGAAACGGTATGTGTGAAGTCAGAGGAGAAAATCCGTGAATTCTGTATGTGACCTGACTGCTGCAAATAGCTTTATACATATGACTGAATTCTAGCTTGGGTAAAACATGTTAAGTAACTCATCACACTGATTACTGTCTGCTTGTAGGGTGAAAAACATGTCTACATATCCACAGGCTACAACTGGCATCCTTGGTCTAACAGACAGGATTTAACCTGCAGAGGAAACAAACACCTTTTGTCCTGGTTATGAATGGAAGACACGCTAGGACCTGCTTGTGGGAAACAAACATTCTTAATTTAGAACGAAAAAACCAAGTGGACATCTTGAATTCAAACATGAAAATGCACCATCTAGAATTCTTTCCCCAGGTGAGACAATGTCCTTTGTCCTAGATGTGATACGAGGGGAGGAGGGTGACCTTGGTAAACAGTATCCTTTTTTCCCAGAACTACAGCCTCAGGGGGGCAGGAGAAAGACATCTTCTGTCTAACAAGCAAACTTGAGCATTTTTACCTACAACTAGTACAGGGATTAAGGTTGGTGACCTTAGCCTTTGTTCAAGAGCGACAGGCTTTGATCTGTAGTGCAAAAAAACAGCCTTTGTATCAGAAGGAAGACTCGGGAAATCTGGCAGCAACACATTCTTCACTCATATTCTGGGTCAGCCATCTTGGGATCTGATGTCATAGAACTGTACAAGCATTGCAAGTCAGCCATCTTGAACTCTATACATAGCACAAGTGATCTACTTTCGCCAGGATGTCAATGTTCCATCTTGGATTTCTGAATTTCGCACCAGTTCATACTTATGACAACATACTTACATCCACAGTGTCGCCATAGAAGTTGGGAGAAAAATTTGTAGTGCAGTCGTTCTGTTTTTTAATTTCATACCAGTTTTTGAATGCCACCCCTAAACTTGAATTTACTGCCGTTTCCTAAAAGGAGCAATTAGCCTTTTTCAGAAATTTAACTATAGTACATGACATCACAGGGCAGGAGGAGATGGAAATCCAGTAACAATGCAATCTGCACCAAGCACTCTTAGAAAGAAGTGATTTGCGTTCTGCTTCCCACAAGGTATTCTAACTGTGGCTTCTGTGGGAATGACAGCCCAATATCGGCTTATTTTTCAGACTATGAGTCAGCTCCCTGCATTCATTTTGATGTATGTTGTCACTCTGTAACATATTCATTTTCCATTCCATGTCCTACTGACCATCTTGTCGCCCATTGCCTCAGTCTGAAGGATCCAACTCTAGATATCTTGCTTGACCTGAGCCTCCCAATAAAATACTGACACCTCGTCGGAGGACTGATAACTGCAGGCAATAGACACTGAGTGCGAGGACAATAACACAATGCTAGTGGCCTGGCAGCGCTCTGCCTGAAACCATGTTAGGCAGGAAGCGTGGAGTTAAGACGCAGAGGGCGTCGCTTCAACGCCACGGAACGTGGAATGTAGTGGCTACCGGCTCTCAACGAGTAGTCACACGGTACGAGACGATATCAACACATCATGTCTACGTCGTATCGGCCGCCCATACTTTCCTTCAATATTCAACTCCGCGCATACACGCTGAGTTAGTGAGTCATGCCTATGACCAGTCAAATAGACCCTAATATTATATTTATTTTGATGATCTGTGACTGATAAGAAAATAAAGATTCGAATGAACTCTTTTCTGCGTGTTTTCCTATTTTAATTGTTCAAGTATCGTACCAGTGGAAACCAGCCCAGCATTTTCCTATACTTGTATGGACCATCGGTCGTCAATCTGACACGTGAATTCGAGTTGGGTAATGACTGCATCCTGGAACAATAGATACGTCATGGCCATTCATGACGAGTATCTCCCAATTACGTTTCCATTCCCATCGCACAGCTCAGTTCCACCCGATCTTCCTATATACCTAACAGGGTGCTTATTTCAAACTCAGCTAGTTGTCCAAGAGTTAGTATATTGTTTGCTGGTGGCTTGCGGATGCGCTCTCCTTTGCTCTCTTGCACAGGCTAGTCGCACTAAAGGGGCTGCCATACCGCAGGTTTTCCGGTCGTTTTAGCACCACTCACTCTGCAGGAATGAACTCGTTTCCGCGGTGGCATCCTCAAAGTAATCGCATTGATTCCACCACTGTATAAAGCGAAAATGTCACGAATTTTTGTTGCTCTCAAATTATTGATACAATGTGCAGAGCTCCGTTTTAGTACTACGTAAAAGAAATTAAGGATACTACGCAACTGCCAGTCTCTTCTTTCGCCTCGGAACTAAAATTGTTGTTTCTTCTGTGGTCCCATAATTAACGATAGACATCCGCATATCGCAATTTTCGTTGACGACGTCCTGTACAAAGTTTATTACTCATTGTACTGGAGGGAGGATAGCAATCGTTACTTTCTTGTACTGCCCCCACTGTCTACTAACCTCACAGAGCCTGCGATGAAAACATCTGCAGTAGCGATTACCTGCTCGCAGTGGACGTGTCGATGCGCAGAGCCTCGGTTGTCCGTCGGCGCGGTTAATTAAGCTTCCCGGAAATGACAAAGGAGTTCTGTATGTGCATAAACAAGCTTCGATGGAGAAAGTTATCAGCGAGATCTGAGGCGGCAGTAGCCCAACAGGTTGTCCTCGCTCGCAGCTGCACGTCGTAAATGAGTTTGAGATTTACTCCTGACGCGCTCGCGGCGTCAAGAAGCCCGCCGTCATATATTATGGAGCGCCGGGTCAACTGCCGCGGCCGCTCGGCATTTTATATACTGACACAGTGGCTTTGCAGCCAGGGCCACTTCGACACCTAACGTTTCTGCCCGCAGGACATTATTCGTGGTGTCTGAAGCCCGAGGCCATTTGTAGCATGTAAAACTTGCGTAGCCGACAACTTGTCTGTGTTTAAGTCCCTCTAAGAACATGGAAGGACTGTTGTTTACGTTAAATCAGCACACTAAACAGAAGAAAATCCGATTTTCATCACTCTTTTCCTGGTATTCTGATAGGCGAACTTCCGTGAACACAAAGACTTCCGATCTTAAGCAGACTACTTTGTGTACCTTAGCTGTTTTCTTCATTCTTCGCATGGCTTCTTGTATTAGTACACCATAGACACGTCCTTGCATACCACGAAACAAATCAGTATCTTTACATACTGCCTACATATATTGTAAATTAACATCTCATGGCGTATGGGGCGCCTAACATCAGGAACCACTGTAGGAATTTTTATATGGTTTCCACTAACAGACAGTTTGATTCACGATTAAGGTTTGTGTGTGTATTTGTAACTATTCTGGGCAACTGGGCTGAACTTTAATAGATTGCCACATTGGATGTTACTGTCAGTGTGTGATGGCTCAGCTCAGGTACTACTGCATGGATTTTGACACGGTTTTCTCTAGTACGCAGACTGATAGGAGAGCAAGATTAGCGTGTATAATTTCATACCGCTACGCAGACAAGTTTTCCGGCCGTAGATACTTAGCGCTATCCATGCGAATCCAGGGCGGATCGCTAGTGCAGTATAAGTAGAGTATGTCCATAGAAAATGCAAGGTAACGTATCAGTGCATGCGGGAATATCACCTGCGGTTTTGCAGACGATAATCACTCTCTCATTTCTTTTGTATGGACAACGGTTTAGTCAGTAATTAATGTAAACAATTTTTCGTTTAAAGGGATTATCTACGGCAACAGCCAGTGGCAGGAGCAGACAGCTACCTATGGAGTGAGAAAAGGAACGCGTGAAGCTGATATACATGAAAATTATGCCTCCCTCACTCGACGCCACTCGTAAAGCCGGGACAAAGCACGGGACCTCAAAGTTATCGCGCTCTTTGCTTGGTTCACGTCTGAGTCTTTTCGTGCATCTTAGGACTCACGAATTCCGTGAAACTATTATAATATGATGATGTTACATATAAACTGGTTAGTCTTATGTTCTTATGAGTGGTTGTTTCTGTGCTGATTTCATGAAAAGCGTCACTTACAGTTTCTCTTGGTCGTTTCTCTTTTAGCACAAATGGAGAAGCCATCCTGTACACAATTCACAACCAAGATATGCCAGAAATCTATATCTCCATTCATACTTGACACAAGGAGGGAGGTTGTGGTAGCATTGCCCTTTCGGCTTCTCTCCTCTTCCATCTGCGAATGGTGGGCGGGAAGAGGCGTATCTAATAGCCTCAGTATCAACTCAAACTTCCTCCATTTTCCCATTAAGGTCACTGCGCGACATTTATGTGGGAAGAAGCAATATGCTCCTCGACTGTTTTTGTAGCGTATACACTCTGCATTTTGATAGTAAGCCTCTGCGAGTTGGAGAATGCCTCTCTTACAACATCTGTAACTGGGTTAGCTAAGTACCTCCGTGAAGCTCACAAGTTTATTGATCTGTTCTGTTTTCTCCATTAATCCTCTTTTGGGAAAGCGCCAGGCTGACCTGCAGTGAAGAATCTATCGAATGAGGTTTCGGGATGCTCTCTCTTTCCTGGGTGAATTACTCGGCCATTTCCATAGGACCCTTCCCAGTCTGACATCTGCTTTCCTTCAACTAGTTTTATGTGGTGGTTCTACTTTAAATCGATTCGGACCGGTACTCCTAGATATTTTACGAATTTGAATGTTTCTAGTAATTCATCGTTAATAACGAAATCGAACGATAAAGGGCAGCTTCGAATCCTGCCTCGGGCATGGGTGTGTGTGATGTCCTTAGGTTAGTTAGGTTTAAGTAGTTCTAAGTTCTAGGGGACTTATGACCTAAGATGTTGAGTCCCATAGTGCTCAGAGCCATTTGAACCATTTGAATAAAGGGCAGCCTTCATATTTAGACGCACTTTGTGACATTTATTTCTTTTGAAGGTCAACTGCCGGTCACTGCACTAAGCGTCCACTCTCTGCATGTCTTCCCGCTTTTCACTACAATTTTCAGTTTTCTTGATTGTTGTATAAACAACAGCGTCATGCACCATGTCCTCTCTGAGCTTCCAACATTATCCTGTAAATAGCAAATCTCTCCACAATTCTCATTTTAACGTGATACATTTGTAACTTCTGATTAAGTATATAGAAAATAGAATGAAATTTTGAACGAATGTCACGTATAAATGTACATACCGTAGTTTCCCGATAATAAGTTGGCGCACCGGGAAGATACTAGATTTTTAATTTTTGTTGTTTTTACTTCCTTCCTATGCTTTTCATATCTTAAACGTACAAAGAACGTATGTCATGTCTCCAGTAGCTTCATGGGCACAGTTGCGTTGACATAACCGTTGAGCTCTGCGTGACTCTCTAATTGTGATGAGTCTTCTGGAGAGACACGCGCTAACCGTGTCACCAGGGAACCAAAATTTTCGAGATATTCCCAGCCTGATAAGGGCATATCACCTGAGGAAGGCTATATCTCATCAAAGGCTAAAAGACTGACAGTGCTTCCGTACAAAATTTAAGGAATTAAAAAGTCAAACACCCAATAAGCTTCACAAACAGAGCATATTTTTTTAAAAATGGTGCGGAACTAGCAGTGTCGGAAAAGCACTTGAGGAACATATCTTGCTGCATTTAACGTACAGATTTGGCCTTGACATTCAGCAGAATATTGAAATTAGCTACTGAAATTCCGTTTCGAGGTTTGTGCACTACGAACGACGAATCATTATTTCTTCTACTCTGTTGGACTAAAGGAACAAGTTGAGGTCTTGAACGTACGAAGACCGAGGAAGTTTTTACATCTTCATGACTGCAAGATGAATGATAAATACCTAGGGCTTATGTTTCAAGGAGAACCTAAAGGTGCAAGGGCAGTCGGAACGCAGCATCTGCGCTTTAGAGTCGCATGAAAGAGGGTATTTAAGTGAAATGACGTGATCACCTGTCAGTTCCAACGAGTTAATGAAAACAATGCGCATGGTGGCTGTTGTGTGAAATTGCGAAATATAATCCCAACAGCAGAGAAGAGACAAAACCCGAAGTGACTGCGTAGGAAACCAGACTGTAAAAGTCACCAGCTTCAGTCCATGTATATTCAAACAATACCACGGAAGATCGTAATACAGTACCTCACCTCAATCATCGTACGAATGCCGAAATGGCAGATACAGAGATAGCCGATCACGGAATAGAAAAGCAACTAAAATGGCTCGATAGTGGGAGGTATCAGGATCAGTCGAGATACCTGTAAGACTCTATACAAAGATTATGCGCAAGAACTTGCTCCCCTTGCAGCAGCAGTTTATCGCAGGTCACTGGAGCAACGCAAGATACCCAGCGACTGTAGAAAAAGCGCAGGTCATTTTTGTTTTCAAAAAGGGTCGTATAACAGACGCAGATATTTATAGGCCTATGCAGCTGACGTCAATCTGTTGTAGATTTATGAAACATGTTTTATGCTCAAGGATTATGAAGCTTTTGGAGAACGAAAATCTCCTCTAAAAATCAACATAGATTCCGCAAACAGCGATATTGGGAAACTCAGTTCGCTTTGTACCTCCATTACATCCATAACGCTGTAGACAACGGCGGTTAGGTTGATACCGTGCTCTTTGTTTTCAGGCTAGCATTTGACTCCACCCCGCACTGAAATTTACTAATAGAAATGGGAGCTTACCGATTATTGGACCAAATTTCCTTCTATACAGAGCTCAACACGACGCTCTTAACAGAACAAAATCGACTGATGCAAACGTAATTTCAGGAGTACCCCAGAGAAGTGCGATCAGACCGCTACTTTTTTCTCCCGGGCCCGCAGCATAGAATAAGTCAAAACATGACATTTTATAAACCTTTATTCCAGAGAAGCTGCAAATAGTTAAATTAGAAGTAGTACTTCCATACTACGAGCTCTTACCTACATCTAAAAAATCAAAATCACAAAGCAGAGCATATCGAAAATGCATTACAATTCCTACATTAAATAACAAAAGAATAAGTTATGAATAATCTGGAAGAATTAGAAATACATACGACACGAAAAATCATCCAATCGATATTATCAATGAACAAATCGGTATTAACCACAAAAATTATCTACAAAATTTTATTGACATTTGGAAATCGACAAAGGATAACAAAAGAAAACACTGTTAACGAAAACCAAAGGTAACAACAGAAATAATGACAAAATCAGGTAATATCAATGAAATACAATTAACGTCACTGACTAGTAAACATTACACCGTAAACATAAAGTTTCAACGAGAATAATCTGTCAATCAGGCTGTCAAAAGTATTTCATGAAAAAAATTCTAAGCAAATAAAGATTAAGGGACCTATAACAGTCTAGCAATAAACACAGTCGAAAGTTTATTCATTGATGGAATATCTATTCCAACAAGACGTAACTATATATGTTAACTGACTTTTATGTACGACTTTTATAAGCGCAAGTAGACTCACCAACTATAACATGTGCAGGTTTACTTGATAATGATGATGTCTGGTTTGTGCATCGCTCAACTGCGCGTACAAAGTCCCAATTTCTTCACAGTCCAATTTTTTTCGCAGTCCAATCTAGCCACTCTCACGAATGATGAGGATGACGATGAAATGATGAGGACAACACAAACACCCAGTCCCAGAGCAGAGAAAATTCCCAACCCGTCCGGGAATCTAACGCGGGACCCCATGATCAAGAGGTAGCAACGCTAGCTACTAGACCACGAGCTGCCGACTGGTGTACTTGATAATGGTGCTATAACCGAAACAAGCTTGTAGTAAAGAAGAAACACTACTAATTAAACTATTAGCAGCTTGCCTGGAATCATTCTTTGTAAAAAGACCTTTACTGTATACAATATGTATAAATGATTTAGTAGAAAGCGTCGGGAGCTGTTTAGAATGATCTGCATAGGACTGGCGAATGATGAAGGCTCAGGCAGTTAACCCAGAACTTACGTAAATGTAACAAATTGGCTCTGAGCACTATGGGACTTAACTTCTGAGGTCATCAGTCCACTATAACATAGAACTACTTAAACCTAACTAACGTTAGGAAAACACACACATCCATGCCCGAGGCAGGATTGGAACCTGCGACTGTAGCGGTCGCGCGGTTCCAGACTGAAGCGCCTAGAACCGCTCGGCCACACTGTCCGGCTAAATATAACATATCACGCATACATAAGAAAAGAAATCCACCACTGCACAACTAGACTGTTGATTAGAAATTGCTGGAAACAATATCAACCGTAAAATATCTAGGAGTAACTATCTAGAGCGACCTTAAGCGGAATGGCACATAAAGGAAATAGTACGAAAAGCGAACTCCAGACTGATTCACAGGATAAATCGTAAGGACATGTAACACATCCACGAAGGAGGTGGCCTCCAAGGTGACTGCTTGACCGATTCTTGAGTATTGTTCATCTATCTGAAATCCTTACAGGAAGGACTCATAGATGAGATAGAGAAGATCCAACGTAGAGTGGTCGTTTCGTTATGAGATCGTTTAGTCGTCGTGACAACGTTGCGGAGATGGTCAGCACACTCCGTTTACAGACGATATAAGAGAGGAATTGTGCATCAGGGAGAAGTTTACTGTTGAAATTTTGAGAGGGCACCCTCCGGGAAGAGTCGGACAACGTATTACTTCCTCACACATGCATCTCGCGAAATAACCACGACTATAACATTCGAGAAATTAGAGTTAATACAGACGCTTACCGAAAATCATTCTTCCCACGGGCCAGTCGCGAGTGGAACAGGGAAGGATAGTTAGTCAGTGGTACCGGAAGAACCCTCCGCCATACACCGTTAGATGACTTGGTCAGTACGATGTAGATGTGGATGTCGGTATGAAACGTGCAGGGGGTCTCTACTCTAGAATGAACCGTACTATTCACTCCGTACAGATCTGCATCAACACATAACACATAACTTTGCCACGTTATATATTTTCCAAAAGAAACAAAATGTGAAAAATGCAGTTGCCCAGGGCTGCACATATGTCAGGGGCTTACGCAACGGGTAGGAATACATAAGCCATAAAGGTCAACCAACACCACTGACAACATAAAGCTCAGTTTTGTAAATGGCGCGTGTATGTTTTTTCCATAGAAATGAAAACTAGAGGCACAATTTTTGCTAGCACTGTTCTAAACTTCATATATTCTGAAATATTAGACTTTAAAGTATGTCAAAGGCGCCGCAGTATCTGCGTAATGCACGCGGCACGGAAAAATCAAGTTTGTGCATGACACCCAGCATGGGACACGCACTCACAGATAACCGGCGAAGTCACGTCCGATGAACCTATGTCACCTCAGCAGATGTTCGATGTGCCCACTATTTGCATCAGTACACTTGCGTAGACGGTGAACAAGTGAGCGTTGCACATATTCTAGTGCTGCCACAGACACTGCCGAACACGCAGCGGTAATATGTTGTTGTGTATCCTCTAGAACAGAGGTTCCAAAACTTTTTTTTTCTCATAGACCACTTTCAAGGTTTTACTGTTTTCGCTAGACCCCCGGCTGCAACATTTCTACTATATTCCCAAAACTCCTAAAGTGTCACGGTCGAGGCCCAACCCTAAATTCGGAGCGGTAAAAGTAAAACGAAAAATAGCACATTTTCTTGTGTCCTATTTATTAAAATAACGCTTATGATTATATACTTAATATGATTAAAAATATAATAATTCCAATCCCAAAGAAAGCCGGTGTTGACAGATGTGAAAATTACCGAACTATCAGTTTAATAAGTCACAGCTGAAAAATAATAACGCAAATTCTTTACAGACAAATGGAAAACTGGTAGAACTGGGAAGATCAGTTTGGATTCCGTAGAAGTATTAGAATACGTGACGCAATACTGACCCTACGACTTACCTTAGAAGAAAGATTATGGAAAGGCAAACCTACGTTTCTAGCATTTGTAGACTTAGAGAAAGCTTTTGACAATGTTGACTGGAATACTCTCCTTCAAATTCTAAAGGTGGCAGGGGTAAAATACCGGGAACGAAAGGCTATTTACAATTTGTACGGAAACCAGATGGCAGTTATAAGAGTCGAGGGACATGAAAGGGAAGCAGTGATTGGGAAGGGAGTGACACAGGGTTGTAGCCTCTCCCCAATGTGAGGCGTCAAGGGGTCACCAATTTAGTATTGGTGACGTGGAGGGTAAAAATCGTAGAGGGAGACCAAGAGATGAATACACTAAGCAGAGTCAGAAGGATGTAGGTTGCAGTAGGTACTGGGAGATGAAGAAGCTTGCACAGGATAGAGTAGCATGGAGAACTGCATCAAACCAGTCCCAGGACTGAAGCCCACAACAACAACAACGATTAAAAATAAACACTGATAACGTACTAATCAGCAATCGACAAAACATCAAGAATCAACATTAAAATTCAAATAAACAACTAAAAAATAATCATAATTCCTATGAGACCGATGTACTTGATTAATTGACAGCAAATTATCAATATATGGCTTCAGTTTTGTACGGAATAACGTCAGATCTCCCCGTTCTGTTATGTTCAATCTCCTACTTTTTTTTGTTAAGAGGTTGGTAATGAAACTAAAACTTTTTCGAGAAGATACGACGAGGGGAACGCTATCAAGAATTTTCTCGCAATTTCCCACAGCTCAGGATATTTTTCGGGTATTTCTGCCTGCAGCCAAAATGTTTGATAGCCTTTTTTAAATTTCGCTTTCAGCTCCTCATTGGTGCTAAACCCAAGTAGCTCCTCTTGTAATACCACATTTGCCACTTCCGTTTCCTCAAATGGATTTATGATCCATGGTGATATTTCGATCGTCAGAATATCTTCAAATCTGTTTTTGAAGTCATCACGCAGGGTAATTAAATGTTGAGCATATGTCTGAATATCCTCATCAAGACCTTCTGCCTGTGGCAAGTTTGTAAACTGGAAAAATTCGAGCCGACTAACATTATGCTTCATAAATTTCAGTTTACGAAGAAAAGCCGAAATTACAACCTTTGTTTTTATTGAATTTATGGAATCGATGTTTGCCGGCCTTAGTGGCCGAGCGGTTCTAGGCGCTACAGTCTGGAACCGCGCGACCGCTACGGTCTAAGGTTCGCATCCTGCCTCGGGCATGGATGTGTGTGATGTCCTTAGGTTAGTTAGGTTTAACTAGTTCCAAGTTCTAGGGGACTGATGACCTAGGAAGTTAAGTCCCATAGTCCTCAGAGCCATTTGAACCATTTTGGAATCGATGTTTCCTTAAAAGAATCACTAAGGACATTAAATATTGATTCGCCTTTAGTGTGCGTTTTCAAAGTTTTCGCGAATAGCAGCTCTTCATGGATTTCTTCGTCCATAACAAATCGAACATACGCCAAAAATGTTTCATTATCAGATAAAGTCGACTCGTCCAGTTGAATAGAAAAATGAGTGGTTTGCAGTCTTTAAAACCTCTTCAATAGTGGGTAAAAATTAACTGCTCTCCTATGGAATACGGTTTTCCAGATTTCGCTACAAGCAATGAGATATTGTAAGATACCCGCAAGCCATCATCGTTACTTTGAGACGCTGAAGTGAACATACTGTCCAGGCCGGCCGCTGAGGCCGAGCGGTTCTAGGCGCTTCAGTCCTGAACCGCGCTGCTGCGACGGTCGCAGGTTCGAATTCTGCCTCGGGCATGGATGTGTGTGATGTCCTTAGGTTAGTCAGGTTTAAGTAGTTCTACGTCTAGGGGACTGATGACCTCAGATGATAAGTCCCATAGTGCTTGGAGCCATTTGAACCATACTGTCCACTGTGGGTCTCTTTTAATATTTTGCCTTCAATATTTGAAAGTATTCCAAACCTTTACCTATTTCATCAGGATGACACCTTCTTAGATGATCTACGAGCTTCGATGGTTTCATAGAGTCATTGGCCAAAACTTCGTTGCATAAAAGACATATGGGCAGTTGTTTATATTACTTTGATGGAAGAAAACCAAATTTCCAATAATCAACACTGTATTGTCGACATTTCTTCTTAGATTCAGACATATTTCGTATCATTTGTAACCTGTAAAGAAAAAAAAAATGTTTGCTTTAGTCATCATGAGATGACTTTAACAGGACATGACTTTTTTAACAGAATAGAGTAGAATTAATTATTACAATCAAAAAAACAAAATGCCAGCGGAAAAACTGTTTTTAATTATTAAAAGCAATAAACTGCTAAGACACATTGTTTAATCGTCGAAGCTTTAGCAGCCACAAGATTAAATAGCCGGTTTTTAATTAATGATTAAAGAAAATATATACCTAAGTCAAGAGACCAATGTCTCGTTTCATAAGCATACATTCTCTTCATTAGTGGACTGGATTATTATTTAGTTGGACTGCACTTAATAAGAGCAACGCTTTATTGATTAGTACTGATTCTTACTGTTAATACAAACAGTAAGACTGAGAAGGCTAAAAAGCTGGTTATTATAAATTCAGTATATCGCTAACAAATGGGCAGGTCCTTAAATTTTTCGACACTGGCAAACACTGACATCGATTCGCTCGCACTTTTACTTTAAAAATTCCGGAAACAAATGAGTAACGTTTTGTCCTTGGCATTCGTATTTATATTAGTGATGCTTAGCACAGCACAAGTCGAATTTCGTCCCTTGTACGTCTAAACAAGCACTCCGGGCGAGCGGGCGCGCGGGCAGCACTTCGCAAGTCTCTACATGCGCTGTA